>NW_021680448.1:3189-4571 GCF_001412515.2 Diachasma alloeum | reverse complement strand
TTCTACCCACTCTATCATGTTTGTGTTAGCAGGAGGGTCCAATATCTTAATAACACATTCCTTTCCTTTCATCTTAAAATTATGGTATTTTTTACATGACTCAGCGATTATTTCGAAAGGGTGTCCTGGGGGATGGATATCCTCGTGAGGGTCTGATTCCTCCTTGTTTTCTCCATTTTGACGTTGGGTCACTATCGCAGATCTCGTCATAGCTCCTCCTATTTGGCACCCTACAAGAACCACAAGTAGTAAAGTTAATTTGAATAATTGTAATGTATAATATCTCACCTTTGATTAATTTAATATGTGCTCATTCTTCCTCTTTCTCATAAGTAGAGTAATGATATCCAGAAATGTCTAGAAATAATATCCGAACAATTGTGCGTGTGAGCAAATGGAAACTACACGATTGGCAATAATCTATGAAACGAAAATTCATTATCATCATACCACTAATGTTTTGTTCTTCTTCATTATTATCCTCTCGCAGTCCACGGATAGCTGAAAAGTTCTCCAAGTTGACTTGACAGCGACGTAGCATCCTTACCTCTTCCTTCTCAATACCGTCTATGCATAAGTCCTCATCACTATCTGAAGAGTAACATGAAGCGCATTCATACACTTCTGTAGGGTCTGTGTCCGGTATTCGTGCACGTCTGATCATGTGGTAGCGTGCTTCTCTTCTTCTTCTCAATTCCAATTTTCTTTCTAGTGGAACTCCGTGAGATATCCATGAATCATCTGCACTATCCGTGTCACAACATTGTTGCATGCCAGAAGGCCCTGGCTGCGGTGAGTGTGAGCGAGAATTAACAAGCGGTGTCGCGTACCTTTTCCGTTTTATTGGTCCTGCGAACAATGTATGCTCAGCAAGGCGTTTTTGGTGTTGAACGATGACCTGATCATCTTCTTTATCATCTGAAGATGACGAGTCTTCGAGACCGTGTTGTTTCTTTATTCCTAAGTAGAGAGCATGTAAGGATTGTATGGTATCCGTCAGGAGATGGACAAATATACAAAACACAATAATTACGTTTGGAATGCTCGAAAAATTATGATAAACACTGGGCATCTCATTTGTGGGAAAACTGAAGAGCACACGTGACCACCCGCAAAATTGTTCTATCTGCTGTCAAAAGACCCCAGTGATAAGCTTGAGATAGCACACGACAGGGTGTATGACAAACTATCCGCTCTGATATCCTGTTCAATGTTGCACGAGATAAACTATCCCAAAATTTCGTTCGTTGATCAAAAAAGAATTCCTGATGTAGTCGCAAATGAATTCAATCAACTGTATTAAGAAATACAGATACCGCCTATTTTTTCTATAATCTTCGCGCTCCATTGTGCCCGTTTCGTATGATGCTCTCTTTCAGACG
>NW_021680448.1:0-1819 GCF_001412515.2 Diachasma alloeum | reverse complement strand
GCACGTGCAAAACTGCATGGTCAGCACATTGTTCCAGGGTGAGTAACCAACTCAACGGCTCTCTCCAAACCATATAATCATTTTTTTCAGTCCTCAGTGAAGTGCGGCCGTGACAAGATCTCAACTATCGTCCAACATTTGGATTAGTGTGTGTGTGTGTGTGTGTGATAGAGTGGCTATTTTTTGTACCGTGTGTGTAATCATGCGTGTGACGGGGAAAAACTTTGTACCCCCCACTACCACCGTCACCCCCCAGGACGAGCCGACACCATCCACCAGCGGGTATATCGCAAAATCATCGCGTCCCGCCACACCTTCCTCGGACACGTCGTCATCGTGTTCCGTCACTGATGACCATGATTGGTCCACCCTGATCAGGGGATTCAACAGGGAACCCATCGCCATCGAGGCAGACCCGGACCCGTACGAGTTGCAGGAGGGATATGACGGACTGGACCCCCGATTCCCGGACCGCCGGTGGACTCTCCGGGTAGAGCGACCTCTCATTCTCTCAGCTGAGCATCTGAAGAATGATACTCGGCACCGGTGTCCCAGTGGATCACCCCAGCTGGGATGGTGGCAGAGGGATGGACCATTCCCGATGCTTGTCGAGCCAGCCGATTACACCCAGGATCGCCTGGTTAGCTGGTTGGAAGAGGAGCGTCGCGAGCGCGACGATTGGGACGCCGAGGACGAGGAGTTGGCCCAAGTGTCGCTGTTCGGGGAGTTCGATGAGGACAGGGAGTGGTAGTGTTGACGTTTCTCTTCAGTCCCTATAGACCCATAGACTAGTGGTTTAGTGACAGTTATATTTAATGCATAAGGTGAACAATGACGATTTTCGGATTTTTCGGAGCCCTGTGAGGAGAGTGCAGTGACAGGTAAAGTATTCTTTTAATATGTTTACGGTTTTCGCGGATTTTATCGGAGCACCGGTATGCTCTTTCAGTTCGAAAAATTTTGTCCGCCGAATTTTTGCTATACATTGTGGCCTGAGGGTCAATGGTCCCCCAAAACCACTCGAGAATGGGATACGCGTCCGCAGTACACGTTTTACCCCCTCCGGTCACACACGTCAGAGCCGCGTTATTCCGATCGGTGCGATGGTGGGTCCCTAAATATATTAGTGATGGAGGGGGCCAATCTTTTGACCCCCAAATTTTAGTATCGCGACCGAGGGACCAGTGCTTCCTTCAAAACCGCTCGGGGTTGGGGTACTCGTTCAGTATATGCTGTACCCTCACCGCGCACACACGTCGGAGCCGCGCTATTCCGATCGGTGCGATGGTGGGTCCCTAAATATATTAGTGATGGAGGGGGCCAATCTTTTGACCCCCAAATTTTAGTATCGCGACCGAGGGACCAGTGCTTCCTTCAAAACCGCTCGGGGTTGGGGTACTCGTTCAGTATATGCTGTACCCTCACCGCGCACACACGTCGGAGCCGCGCTATTCCGATCGGAGAGGTGGTGGGTCCTTTACTCACAAAGGGTGGTGGGGGATAAAATTTTTGACCCCCAAATTTCAATTTCGTGGCTGAGGGACCAGCGGTTCTCCCGAAACCGCTCGGGGTTGGGATACGCGCCCGGGTGACGCACCCGCAGCCACGCTGTACCCCACCGCTCACACACGTCGGAGCCGTGCTACTCTGACAGGTGTGGTGGTGGGGCCATATCGACTTTAGGTGGGGGGCGCCAATGTAGTTCCCATACTACTTACTGATAATAATAATAATCATAATATTAATTCCGCACCCTGATAGGAATTAGTATAATCTGACAAAAATATTCGAAGAAATTAATATCACCGATAAATACCTC
>NW_021680447.1:1590725-1639951 GCF_001412515.2 Diachasma alloeum | reverse complement strand
CATTCGATTCCTGAGGAAATTTGGGTTCCCTATGGGCAGATGGACGGCATATTTTTTTTCGCTGACATCGAAATTAACTAAAAGCTTTCAACAATGTAAATAAAAACACTGAAGAGTCCTCACAGTTATCTTGAATTTTCTGAGGAATTGAAAAGCCCCCGCTCTTGAGTCTCAATAGAGCGATCACAGATGTAAACAAACCCAGCGGAATTCCAAGAGAATAAATGGGTCTTCCTGGTGGAGGACTCGAGAGCGACCAAAAAATCAATAGAGTTTATTATTTCATCCATCAATTCACGCCCCTCCTTCATTTTTTTTCTTGACAAAATGGATTATTAAAAGGTGTGTGTGAAATTCTGACGTTTAGTTGATACGGATTCTTTTTATGGCAATGAGAAAGTTATTTTGGAGAAATTTAACAAAAATTAATCTTAACACTCACTTGACTGATTTATTTCTAGTCCTCAAAGAGAAAATTTAATTATTAATTCACAATTTCCATTGAATTTTGAGTACATTAAAGAAAAAATATATAATACTTTCGTGTATTTTCGTACCTTTCACAAATTATTAATATCAAATTACCTTGGCATCCGAATTTTAATTAAATTTAACCATGTCAATCACTTTTTCGTTATAAAAAACTCCAGAAATTTCATGAAAATGAAACTCCACAGAACATTTCAAAACAATTATTCAACAAAATTATCTGTCACTCCACTTTCAGTTCAACTTTTACATTCATTATACCGAAAAATAAAATTATTCCGAATTAAAACTTCATTTTCGTTTCAAATTACTTCCTCAATCAAACGAGACCAGTGGAAATTCTACATTAATTGATTATTATTACCAACAATGAATGAACCCCAAATATTTCTCATTCTCCAAAAATGATGTACACTAAGAGAAACATCGTGCCAAAACGGGCGGAAATGAAAGCTCTCATATTCGACTAAAAAAGTAGAAAAGCATTTCACTGAAAAAAAAATAGGCAACAGTATCCTTAAACCCCCTTTTTCTAAATATTCAAAGGAAAATGAAAATGAAAAACAAATCCCTTCCCCTGAAAATTAACCCAGCCAACCTCCCTCGCCCCAAACTCTCTGCAAATATAACTTATCCCCATTAACCCCCATTACCCCCTCCTCTTAATTACATAAAAGCGTAATTTCCCCTCTAACAGCCTCTTCCGATGTTAGCAAATATAATTAGGTCGTCGTATGTGGTCCAAGTGAGGTCGTGGGGGCATTGGCCAGACTAGACAACAACAGGCCAGACCACCAATCTTATTTCTCTCACCTCCACTCACTGATGTCGAAAATAAAATACCTTCCACCCCTCTCTGATCCAATCGAATCGACCAGAGCCAAGTTGACTCATTTGGCCCCGGGCTTGATTCACTGGATGCGCTCGACAGGCCTCGGGCCAAGTCCTGTCAGGGCAGACGGTCATTCATGATCTTTTACACACGTTAGCACTCGTTACGCATCATTCTCAGTCGCAACTGCATTTATAGCGTGGAGACAAGTGAGAGAAATCCATCTGTCACGCTATCTTGCGCGAAATGAAAACGGAGTCACGGATCGGCGACGGGGGGGGCGAGGAGGGGAGCGAGGAGGGAACAGCGAGAAGCGGGGGAAGTTGAGAGAAGAGGCGCCGAATACCCTCGAGTCACGTACCAGTCTAATTTCGGCTCAAATCCAACTCTCTTTCCCAGCTCTTCTAATTACGTTAATTTGTTGTCTGGTTTTGGAACGTTCCGCCGATTCTCCGAATGTGACGCCTTTCTTCGTCAATTTANCTGGTTTTGGAACGTTCCGCCGATTCTCCGAATGTGACGCCTTTCTTCGTCAATTTAACGGATTATTTTTGGTAATCGGATCTGGCCTTCCCTGGGCCAATCAGAGTTCAGTATTCAATAACACGAAGTACTTTCCAATTAAAATTACAGCGGTTATTTCCCCCTAGCTTTTGATAATTTCCCTCTAGCTCTGCAATTGTTTCTCTAACCAAATAACTGTCAAATATTATCCTGTGGAGTGAAAGAAAGTCATCAAGAAAGTCAAAATGAGTCGGTTTGGAAAGGATCCGATTACCGAAAATAATCCGTCGTATACCATTCGACTTCCAAAATTAATCGAACATTTCCCTCATGTTTTCCTGCGTATCAACGATCGGGATAAGTTTTGTACAAGAATCCCTCGCGCTGCGCGCTCCTAATTTTAATCTGCAAAACTTCTTCCTCTCGTTGCTACGCAACAAAACAATCGGGAAATATCCGATAATTTTGGAGGTCTCGTGGTATTACTACTGATTATTTTTAGGGGTTGAGTGCATGAAAATTTTTGGAAATCAGTGGAGGGATATTAGTGGGTAATTGGAGTTCAAAGGTTTGAAATGAATATGGACATTCGATTATAGATTTTGTTTTAGAGGCGCGGAGAGAAAAGTTGGATAAAAATGACCTTGAAAATCGGGGCAAATTTTAGTATACGAACGGTAATGGTGGAGCGAAATGTAATTCCGTGAAAAAATACTGGTTTTTAGTGGATATGTAACGATTTTCTGGGTAAAAAAATATATCTATGGACGCAAAAATTATTCTCCTGTTTAGTAAAATTTTCCACGTCTGTAAATTTTTATCAAACGGGTTCGGTAAAAATCATCCTCTGTGGCAGAAAAATTATACGAAAAGTTGAAGCAATTATTCACGTTCAGTGGGATAATTTTTGATGGGATACAGGGAAAATTTTACACTTCCGGTCCAAATCATCCTCACGTTTAGTAAATTTTCCCGGGAGAACGAAGTAAAATTCACTAATGTCACAATAATAATTTCTTGAGCGGAGGAAATAGCACGTATCAGTGATTTCGACCATTGGTACACACGGAGAGAAAAATTGAGAGAAGAGAAAAAAAATTTCCTTTTGAATTTTTACGTTTAGTGTTGGTAAAATTTTACGTTTGGTAATTTTTCTTCAAATTTTTTCTCCGTGTATGCACTGTTAAAAATTTCCAATTAAAATTGCTGATAAGGGTCTCGGAAATTTCTAACGAGTAACATATTCATTGAAATTTCAGGGAATTTTGTCATTGAAAATTCATAATTTCATGGAATAACCCGTGGGAAGTGTAAATTTCAGTTTAATTATTCCGGAAAAATGAATGAAAAAGCAGGAAAATTCCGAGAAATTTCTCCTTGAACTCCAGATTCCAAAATGCCTAGCATTCTAAGAATTTTAAACGAATTCCCTGAAAAATCAAGGGAATTTGGCAGTGAATATTCATTTTCAATTGAAAATTCATGTAAATTGTGTAATTCATGTAAGTTTCTTTACATAAATTCAGAGACACATGTTTACTTGACATGTTTTCAGAGAAACTTGAAATTCCACTGATTTTTTCCCCTTAAATGAAATTCTAGGTCTTTTTTCGGGAAATAGAACCAATTTTTTTCAACAGTGTAGTTTTCTACCTCGAAAATGTTAATTTTGTTGACTCGTCAATGCTTTTCTGAACATTTAAAAGACCAAAAATATATTCCCCACATCTCAATCAGCACAGCAGAAATCAATAGGGAGCATTTCCTACCAAGGTGAGAGGGAAACACATGCCTCTCATTGGTTCAAACGTTCTCAAGCTTCTATGGGCTCATGAAAACCCAGTGCTTTTGTGTTTCGCTCATACACAATTTTACGACAAGGGATGGGTGCAAGAGGTGCGCGTCATTGGGCAAAGAGCGCCGACTAGACGAGAGGGGGCTCAAAAGGCCGATACGAAGGAGGCAGGTAGATAAAAGTAAAAAAATATAATAATAAAAGGAAAAAATGCGAGTGAAGGAAGTTTCAACGAGGGTGACGCTAGAAAATCCCTTTGTGAGTGTAACTTCGCACTTTTATACGCTGAGAAAGAAGTATACACCACGTTGTAAAGGGGATATAACTCGACCTTGAGACCCCCCCCCCTGCATCGTTCGCACCCTCGTGAAACGACTCTTCCTTCCTTTCTCCGCAAAGTGTGAGGACTTTTTTCGGTTTCATTGGCTGTCCTGCAACCACACAGACTCGAGGGAGAGAGTCAGAGTGTGTTAGTTGACCCCTTCGATTCTATTGAGACGTTGATTGCTGGGGTAAACACAATCGTTTGAGACAATATTTAGAGGGCTAAGTGCCAAAATAATAATTCGAGGGTGGAATGTGTGTGGAATGGATGGATGGGGTAAATTAATGATGTGACATGAGTGAGGTGAAGAGATAGAAGACAAGATTGTCGGGGAGATTGGGGGAGTCATGAGCGAGATTATACGTGGTGCATCGAACAGGCGATACTCCCGAGCGGACAATTAAGGATGTTTAGCGAGTGTCGGTAAATTGTCGGTAAATTGTCGGTAAATGTGTTTTTTTTTCATGGTCAAAAAAAATTATATAATTTTTTCGGCTGGCAACAGAGCATGTAAAACTAACTTTTCTAACGTTTAAAGAAAATTAATCGCATTAGTCCTGGCAGAAATGAATAAATTAATTTTTCATTATACACGGGCTCTTGTGAAATTTATGTGCAAATTGATAATTCACCTCCTAGAATACTCTAAAAATAGAAATAAAAATAGAAGGTAATGTGTTAAATCATACTGAATCCCATGGCCAGAGAAAAATCTGCGGTACCCGGGCAAAAAGAGGAAATATTTGAATGATTCATGCGTTTATGGGATTTCATCCCATATCAACGCATGCTAGCGCATGTACTTGGTGCGGTTTGTCGATTTCATTTATAAATAATGAACATGAGAATATCCTCATCTCTCAGTTGAAAAAAAAATTCAATTTTTGTTCAAGTACTTGCAATTTTTTGGATAAACATCCTTAAGGTCACTCCGTAAAATTTACGACTAATATGAGATGATTATTTATTTATTATCAATTTGGAAGGAATTAAAAGCAATAACCGAAGTAAAAATATAAATAAAATAAAAAAAAAATAATAAAAATAATAAAAGAAGTAGTTTCTCCGAGAATATGTTCATCACCATACTTTTTACGACACAACCCATGAAAATTCTCATCTAAAAATGGCCCATTCTCTATAAACAATGTATGAATTGAACTGAAAAATTGAAGAGCTCGATTTCATTTCCCCGAAAAAACGTCGTTTCACTCCAACTCTGGTAATTTTGGAATTGGAATAAATAATGAATCGTAGAAAAATAGCCCTCATATATGCCTCATCATCCTCGGTGTAACCATAACACTTCCCCCACGGAGGTAAAGGTCAACGTCCCGAGTACATGTGTCGCAAGGTCGTATCTAGCCGCTGGTTGGCCACACGTGTGCCCCTGCGAGAGGACAAACGCTACAGTCGTATTCGCGCAAAACACAGCGTTGCGGTCGGGAAAAGAAGTGGAAGTACTCTTGGCAATGTTTAGCGCCAGAGGTACATTGTTCCAAGGCAACAACTTGGTCACCGGGTGTACATTGTATGCATTAATGGTGAGCCAAAGGGCCACTGTCTAACGAGAAAGAGTGGGAAAAGTGGAAAAGGGGGANGGGGGAAAGGGGGGGGGGGGGGGAGGAGGTCGTCGTCAAGGCGCTGAGTGGGTAGTTAGCGCCTGATTTATTTATGTAATTTGGCCGTAGCAGACGGACTTTTCGGGAAAGTTAGTAAATCGTTTCAGTGTACTCTCCAGGTAATCTGGTCTACTTTTGTTTGTCGTCGGTTGTTTCTCTTGGGGCGGTTGTTTTTTTCACTCGCCAACTTTTTTTCTTTCACTTCGGTGACTTTTTTGGGCTGCAGTGCCCCGTAGAAATGAGAACAAAATATTCGTGCAAATTGTAAATTTTATCACTGTAAACCTATGTGGAGTGGGATAATTTTTGGAATCCGGAGAGAGAAATGGGGGGTTTGTGGGGTTTTGTGAAATTGAAAACGTAAAAATTACGTTTCGAAACGGACTCCGGGAGCGAAGTAAAATTTTTAAAAAAGTGTGAGTCGGAACTGTAATTGTACGAATCGCCACGTAAATTCTACGATTTGTTACGTAAAAATGAACCACCCGTCTGGTGACTCACCGCTGTGGGGACAACAAGTCGTTCCGTAATTTCTCCCCAACGATTGAGAAATTTTACGGAACGGAACGTAGAAATAACACACCAGCTTCATAAAAATTGTTGAAAGTTGAAGAATTTTTGATTTTGGAGGCATAATAAGTCGGGAAGTTTTTGTGAGATTTTACTTCTTCGGGAAAAATTACGTGACAATTTCGTACTTTGTTCGGTGATGAACTTGAGAATTCACTGAACATTTCAGATTTCTTCTCTTTCATTCCTATAAAAATTCCCGGAAAACGATTCCCCATTGCGGATTACGTGAATTGTTCCGTAATTTTTACTAATAATTTTTCCCCGAGCAGTGGTTACTTTTTGTTAAAATTTTCGCCACACCTAGGAAATTCTGATTGCGTGACACTTCCATCGAAATTTCATGGAATTTCACGATTGAAAATGCACAATTTAAGGGATATCCCTAGAAAACCCTTTTTTCTTAAGATTGTCCTCATGTTTTTCATAGATAATGTTTATAATAATCCCCAGCTATTGAAAAAAATGCTAACTAACACGTTAAAAACGTTGATAAATCCCTCAACTATCAATATCCTCCATTATCCCCCTTAAATTCCCCATCAAATATCTTCCAATATTTCATCAAGATGATATTAGATTAGGCAGAATGAAAAACCCACAAAAGATAAAAAAGAGGATAAAACTGGCAAGCAATCCATTCTCTTAATAACTCATCTTCCCGACATTAAGCTCAAGTCTTGGTTAGGGGTGAGTCTCTCCTCCCTTCTATATTCCCAATAATAATACCAATAACAGGATCGTCAGACTAGCAGTACGTTTATATATCCGAGTTTATGAGAACGCTGTGTATAGTCGGCTCGTAAATCGTGAACTTGAGGTGAAGGAGATAAAAGCAGACGATCGATACTCAATATATCCGGAGGGTGGAGAAGTGGATCCAGCAAGCTGCTGGAGGAATAGATACCCTTCTTGTCACTTCACCACCCCTGTTACCTTTGATCCCCCTCTACCCCTCTCTCTCTCACTCCTTGACTCTATCGGGCGTATGTATATCCTGTATTATGTTGTGTGCTGATGTCTGATGCTTGTCTTATCGGCATGATACTCGGGAGTCTATGTAATTCGAGGATAATCGATTTGTCGATTTAATGGAAATTTCGTGGGTGAAAAACTGTGGTTTTTCATCAATAATTCGATAGAAAAAAGAAGAATTGTTGAGAATTCATGAGAAAGGCAGGTGGCAAGGGAAAATGTTGGTACTGCGGATTTTTTTTGATGCTGATAGACACTTTTTGCTGAATATTTTGGTACACCTCGTGGAAATTTTTATCAAGTGGCACTTCCACAGAAATTTCAAGGAATTTTACAAGTGAAAATTCACAATTTAACGCTAGTCCGGACCCTGCGACTTTGGTCACCTCCGCGCGAACTCATCGCCGCGTTATTTAGACTTCAGTGTTGCCGAATTCACTCTACACTGCCCGGGCGCGTTTAGCGAAGTTCCGGCAACGCCGCGCAACGGGCAACTTTATTTAACATGAGGAAAAAATTCATATGTATGAAATAATTTGTTTTCTTTAGGAATTTCAGGAATTATGTTGTTCTAAAATTACTATAATTTTTCGGACACTTCAACTAAAAAATTCAATTTTTCTGAAATGTTTCCGGTTAGCTAGTCAGTGGTAATGAAAAAAAACGAAGCGCTGCGGCGTTTCACTTATGAGATGATCAATCTATACACTTAGAAATTTTTTGAAATTTAATTAACAGATGCATTTGAATTTTCATTCGAAAATTCAAAAATTTGGATTTTCAAACCTATCCCGAAAATCAAGCAACAGATTGAAAATTCAGAAGAAAAGTTGCCTGAATGTTCATGATTTTCAGTAATTTTCAAGGTCATATGAACCTGAAAAATCAAATTTCATTGAATATTCAAGAAAATTGACTGATTTATCAATAACAAGATCAATGGAAATTCCAGGTAAATTATTTGTTGTTAAAAATTGCAAGATTTTTTACTTGAAATATCAAGAGTAATTTTCTAACAGTGCAGTTCATTATTGGATGAAAATTGATATAAAATATAAAAATTCTGAAAATATATTTCCTTAGTTTAAAAATTTATTTTCGCGATTTTCGTTTGAATACATAATTATTCAATTCCGAAATTACTTACTGCATTACTCGCCTTCGGCTGGGGCTGCAATCATATGAACTAAAAAATTTTTTTTCCAACCGTGTGACGAACAATATTTTTCGTCATAACGCGTAGCATCCGAGAAAAATTCATTGAGCGATAGAAAAAAAATCCATCACCGAACACTAATTAACTACTCAATTAAATTCCCCAAATAAGCGAAATAGAATTGTTAATATTCATTATTACATGAAATGTAAATAAAAAAATGTAAAATTTCCCCATCCCTCGCAATAATCGCGAGTAATGGGATGCGGTGTAAGGGTCGTAATAGGAGGAGCGAAGGGACGAGTTAACGCTGCGTTTTACAGTCGGCGGTATAAACGAGGAGAGGCAGGGAGGGAGAACGGGTGGGGGTCTGAAAGAAGACGCCGGAAGGCGGAAGCCGACGAACGGGCGCTACATCCCTCCGCTGGTGTAATTGCACCGGGGCGATATTACCTAACAGGAGGGATAGAGAGATCCACTGGGGCGTTTTTTCGCAAAAGTAATCGGGGGGGATCAATACGTCTAGGAAACTCATTATGGGTAATCCCGGGGAATTTAGGGGTTATGAACCTTGGAAAATATCTAAACATCGTCGGCAATTTCTGGTATGTTGCAATTGAGGAGAACAGAGGGTTGATTATGTGTTCCAAGGATTAATTGGGGAATACATTATAAATTTCAGGGTAATTATCCGACAAACATTGATATAAATCAGGTAAATTGAGGTTAATATTTCTTTTGAACCTTCAATTATTGATAATTCAAGAGATTTTGGTAATACAAATTCATTTTTTCATTGTACTTTTCGGGAAATTTAATTTTGTTTAATTTTAGTGGGGCATTTTTTTTCGGAAAAATAATCGGGGAGATTAATACGTATACGAAACTCATTATGGGTAAACCCGGAGAATTTAGGGGTTATGAACCTTGGAAAATATCTAAACATTGCCGACAATTTCTGGTTTTTGAGACTTAGGCCAATAGAATATTAATTCATTGTTTTTCAAAGAAATCATTGTGGAATGCATTATAAATGTTAGGTCAATTATTCCACAAAAATTAATATAAATCCGGTAAATGCAGGCAAATATGCATTATTGAAAATTCCGCGTATATTCGCACTGAACATTCATGTTTCATCGATTTTTTGTGAAATAGAAAATTTTGTTATTTCTTCTCTCCTGGACATTACAAAACTGTCGATAAAATTTCAATTTTTTTGCAAACCGCGTATATAATTAAAAATTATTGGCTGAAATTTTCAGTACGCTTCTTGAAAATCTTCATCGTGTTACAGTTCCACTAAAATTTCCAGTAATTTCGCCATTGAAAATTCACAATTTGATGGTGAAATGAACGAAACCTGTAAATTTTCGTTCAATTATTCCAAGAAAATTAATGGAAAACAGGAAAATTCACATGACTATATCCTTGAATTTCAATAACTCATAAATTCAGCATAATTTGGTCCTGATTATCCATATTTTTATTGAAAAGTCAAGTCAACCGAAGGCATTCCCAATTTTATCAAATTCTCAGTGAATTCTAAAACGTCAAGTTTTCGCAACACCTGCAACTCTTCATGCCATCAACTTTTCAAACTCCAAAAATGTAACTCTATTCACAATATAATTAACAGATCACTAATAACATCATCAAAGAACAGCATTGAACTCCCCCCGCCCAAATACGACCTGAACTTTCCCATGCGAATAATTCAATTGACGTAATAAAAGAAGCCTTCACAGATGAATGACTCCATCGAATACAGATCAATGTCCGCGAATACAAGAAATTCCTTTGACTAAGATTCAATACAACCAACTCCCCTCCCGTCCCCCGCCTGGTGCCCCTTCAATTCACCCCGACTAAATGAAAATATCTTCAACTCGAAAAAAACAAAAAGAAAAACAAACAAACGGAAGTCCTTCAGCAAAAAAAATTCATTCCAGCATTATTGGAAAATACTGGCGTTGGAAAAAATTCCCCATCACCACTACAACTCCTCGAACATTGCAGCGACAATGCCATAGCCATCTGGAAATGTCTGCGGGAGTCAAGAAATCGATCTCAGAAGACGTACGAGCAATCACTCGGAGGACAAACGAATTGAGGATATTGCTCCGGTGTACCTTGTATACCAGAGGACAAAGGACTTGCGAGTCCAAGGGGGCATCTATCTGTATATATGTGGATGAGTCTGTCGAGTCGATCATGTACAATGGGTGAAGGCTGAGGGGACAGGAGGTGCAGATAGTGCGGGTTAAATGAACACAGGTGGGGGGGAGGAGAGAGGGTATATATGTGGCATTGTCCATAGTCAAACCTTGGGAGCAAGTAGAGGGACAAGCATGAACCACTGGGTACTCAACGTCTGTGGTCCGCTCTAAATTTGAGAATCCTTTGGTGAGGTCAGATTTCACTGCATTTTCTGGACACCGTACAAACGACCCGCAACCTTTCTTCATTCTATTTCTCCCTCGGACCTCTGCAATTAAGCGAGTGCGGGACAGCATTTCCGTGGACTCCATTTTCAAAATTACTGGACGGAAGGGAATGTCAGGGGAAAGAATGTTTAATTGGGTTGGATAAAATATTCATTTTAAAGATGGTGAGAGAAGTTCGGGGAAATTTCGAAGGAGAAAGGAATTATATGGAATGCACGGGGAGAGAAAGGACACGGAAAAAATATTCTTGAATTGAGTCCAGGGCCTCCAATTTTTGAGCTACGAAGGATTTATTTTTTTATTTTTCGGACAAATATGTGGAATAACAATTACGAGCTATTTTTTTTTAATTCACCTTTTACATGGCTAAATTTGCTTTTTTTGTATTTTTTTACACAAATAGTGAATTTTTTTATTAAAAAAAAACGAGATCAGCTGTGTAGGAGTCGAATTCCAAAAAACTGGCTCCTAATTGTTGTTCCACAAATTTTTCTGAAAACTTTGATAAAAAAAGATTTTTTGTAGCTCAAAAATTGGAGACTCTGGACTGTTTTTAGCATTTTAAGCGTTTTCGGGCAAACGAATAATAAAAAAAAAATTTTTTTGCTTTAATTGCTCGTTTTCAGATCTATATAATCGATCTTCAACGTATGAAAAGTCTCGACTCCAATAACTCACGACTCACTAGTCTTCCCTTAACGCTAACATTCTGACCCTCATTTTTCAATCTCCACTTTTTGGCCCTTATAGTCTCACATTTAGTGTCTGACCCTTACATTACACTTGAGAGCACTTGGTACAACCTGGTCTGATGCGACATAATCATCCTCGAATTGAAACACCCATCCCCCATTAAATCAAGTATATTTTACACTCGAATCAAGTATATTTGATTCGAGCTTTACACTCAATTCAAGTATATTTTTTCTGTGTTTATGATGCTTAGCAGACGAATTTCTCTAGAAAAATTTTCTCCGTATTACTGAGGGATTTTTCAACGGAAAACACTGCATGAATACCCAATTTAACGAAGTTCAACGAATTACTTCGCGAGCAATTGAACATTAATATTTTCGTTTGACGATTTTCAGCGCTCTATATCTCCCGAAGTAGTGATCCAAAATGGACTTGTAAGTAGTGAACGGAAACTGAGATATTCTCAGCTTTCTGAAGAAGAACGTCGTGTTTCAGTTCGTCCAATTGGCTTTTCGAGTGGAATATTGATAGTGACAGTAAGGAATTCGGTAAAAATAGCGTGACAACTCATATGAATAAAGAGCACTATTTGAAGACTATTCTTAGAATTTCCAACGATTAATTTACATGATATTCCCAAAACGAATAGGAAATTGAATGTATGATTTGATCTCAAATTGAAGTTGAATAGACAACATTAAAAATTCGCACGTCACTACTACTTTAATTTCAAGAAATCCAGGCTCATAATGAACACTTCACGATGGAATGTCTAGGGCCAAGAAGTCCTTGCTTTTGTGTCGCTCCGCTTTTCTTTGTGTTAAAAATTATTAGTCAACTGTCCATGAAATTTAATTTTTTTTCCAACAGTGCAGACAAATCAGTAGCGAAGCGATAAACCGGGTTAAGTAGATTGTAACTATTGGCTAGTTTTTGACGAATATCTCTGAATCTAAAAGAAATAGAAAAATTTTTGTCATGACCTTTTTTGTAGAGCCCATAGAGGGTTATAAAAAAGGTCATGAGAAAAATTTTGCTATCTCTCTTAGATTCCGAGATATTCATAAAAAACTGGCCAATAGTCAAAATTGGCTTAACCCGGTTAACCGCTTCGCTACTGAAATGAGATCGAAAAAAGGAATACTGTAGCCTCAATTAAATATGGGCTTCGTTTTTTCATTGATTATAACTCACCGAATTCTAGTCCTGTCGAGCGTACACCGCGCTTGGAAGCAAAAGGGCGCCATTCGTAGGAGGTTAATCTTCCCCCCAAATTTTGAAAATTTTCGGATGGAAAAATTTGTGTTTTTGAGCAACTCAGGTCACGTTTCTCGATGTGAGGCCTGTAATTACCTCGGATTACAACGTAATGTGATAGTACTGAACCTTTTGACACTGGTGGCAGTAGTGCCCCGGGTGTATAAAGGCCGTGTGGGTCCTGTGGTGACAGCAAGTCGAGTGTACAAAGTGACTTCAGTGTTATGTGGATTCAGGATACGTGAGCGTTAATGCCCCTCGTAAATTTGTGCATCGGCTGGTACCAACCAGTCGGGACATGGATATTGAGAGATGCCAGGCCTTTTCGGTGCTACCCCGATATACAGGAGGGGATTGGAAGCGTTTCCTATGGCGTGACCAACGGCCGTAAATCAGTATCCGCGGTATTGAACGATACGTAATCCTCACCACGTCCTAACGCCGATCGAGGTTTACATTGAACATATATGCTGACTCAAGGGGGCTCTGTGTCTCTGGGTAATGCGGACGTCGTAAAACATGTGACGTGTATATTCAGATGAGAATGAATAATGCGGAGGAAGAGGACAATCAAACGAAAATTGACCGGAGTTAATAGTGAAAATCACGTTTGTCGCGAAATTATTGTTGATGTTGGAAGTGAAATGTGATTTAAATAATAATTTTGGTTGAGACTTCTGGTATACTTCTTCGAAATTTCTGTCAAGTGCATTGTTAAAAATTTTCCGCTTTAGATTCGGAGAAATCGCTCTTTGAATTCCAGATTCCTCGGAATTTTCGGGGAATTCTTTAAAAAATTTCCTGGAATTGCGAGAATTTCAAACAAATTGCCTGAACATTCAAGGGAATTTGGTAATTAATATTCATTTTCTCTCGAAAATTCATGTTAATTGCGGAATTTTCATCTTTCTACCGTTAAAAAAATGGGACTTTACTGGAATTTTCAAGGAATCTTGAAATTAGATTAACTTTTTGCACCTAAATGGAAGTCAAGTACTTCTTCCGGAAAATTCAGCCAATTTTTTCTAACAGTGTGACTGTTATATTGAAATTGCAAGAAATTTCGTAGATAAAAATACATAATTTCTTGAAGATATCAATTGAAATTATCAATTTTAGGTCAATTAGTCCATGAAAATAGGTGGAAATTAGGAAAATGCAGACAGATATTTTGTTGTGTTTTCAATTAATTAAAAAGTCAGCCTAAATTAGTGGTGAACATTCATGTTTTGCTACTGCTAAAAAAAATAGAATTTCAAAGCATTTTCCGGGAATATCGAATCTTCGATTTTTTTTTCTCCTCAAATGTTAGTTTTTTATGTTTAACAATTTAATGGTGCTCTCATTAAAATTACAACAAAACTGTCTCTGTAATTTCAATATTTTTCAAACCGCGAAGTAAATTTCGTCATTGAAAATTCATATTTTCATGGAAAAAAACGATGAAGACTAAATTTCAATTCAATTATTCAACGAAACTGAATAATATATCCATAATTCGAGCGGCAGTTCCGCTGAAATTTCAAAGAAATTCGTCATTGAAAATTCACGGTTTATTGAAGAAAACAATTAAAGCGGTCAATTTCAGTTCAATTCTTCTACAAAAATTAATAGAATTCCGCAAATTCTAAGTACATGTATTACTCACTTTTTAATCAGTTGAAAATTCAGTATAATTTGGTACCCAATATTGATGCTTTGATGGAAAATTCATGTCAATCGGGAAATTCTAGTCACCCTGCTGCTAAAAAAATTGGCAATTCCGGTTTCAGTGAAACTTACTTTTCACGATTCTTCACCTCTAAATCTATTCAATTCTTTTTCTCCTGAAATACATTTTATTTCATTTTCTAACAGTGAAGTGTGCAATGCAGTTAGAACGCAATACGTGAAATTTTTTTCAAATTACGAATTGAAAAATTAGGAATGATGAATTGTCTTCTTGAGTTCATGAACACCTTGACGAAAGGATCACCAGTACTCCAGTTCCATCCATCAATTATATGATGTTGAATAATTACAGGGAGTCCCCGGAACTTTATCATCGATCATGCGGGCGCCCAGACAGTTTGGCAGTCATTAAGGAGCAAGCCGGTGATTAGACTGCAATTTCTACGGACAACCCCCTTCTATGATTTATAGATCGTCAAATGGTCTGTATCAAGTGCTAGCAGCCATAAAGTCAGGAAAAGTTCATCGAAATGAGTGGATAAATGAAATTCATCAGAAAATTTTTTGATTCATTTGGAATTTGAATGGAACGTGAGAGTGGAATTGTGGAATGAGTTGTCTGTATGGCTAATTATTTCAATAATAAGTGGAACGAGAAGAAAATGCCGCGAGACTTTTTAAAAATCTTCAATTTAAGTTGAAAAATGTAGTCAACTCGATGTATTTAATGAATAAATTTGAATTCAAATTAATTCATTCATTCCATCTCTTCGATATTATGTCCTCGAATTTCCTTCATAATTTATATTTTCTTTTTTTGGTATTCGATGAAGATTTGAGACGCATGTAATCTTCTAACTATCCGTTGTAATTATCTCCAATAGTTATCGATCCGAAAATATTCCCAGCACATGTTCGCCTCTCATAAAATAGACATTCATTCCACCCGGTATGTGGAAAGCTAACCAACTCTCCTGATATTCCGGAATTTCGGAGGAATAATCGAATAACTTCATTTACAAGTTGTCACGACACGCCAGCCAATCAAACTGCATCCAACTTCATCAAAAAAACTTTATCAAAAATATCAAAATCCACGCAAAATTAATTGGTGGAAATTGTGAATTGTTCCCGTAAAGGATTTGGGGAAATCAATCAAATGTATTTTTGTTGATTCATCTCATTGAAAAAAGTAATAAACCGGAGATAATATCTTTTTTAATTATGCAATTATCCAGGAAATGATCGTCATAATTCACTATTTCTCCCTTCAAATCACTGATTACCGAGATGTATTCATAATACCCACAATGAGATGCCGTTACTAGACTTTTTAAAATTTTTTAATTTAAGATGAAAAAATTCAAATTCATTCATTCATTCTATCCCCTCGTTATTATGTCTTTGAACATTCTTGGTAATTTATATTTTGTCTTTTTTTAGAATTCGGTGAAGAATTTAAGACGGATGTAATCTTCGAATTAACAATAAAA
Organism: Diachasma alloeum; assembly: GCF_001412515.2. NCBI lineage: Eukaryota > Metazoa > Arthropoda > Insecta > Hymenoptera > Braconidae > Diachasma > Diachasma alloeum. The sequence continues at coordinate 1,624,119 of NW_021680447.1, read as the reverse complement.
TTTGAGGATCGGACTTTCCAATAGGTATCGATCCTAAAATATTCCCAGGACAGGTTCCCCTGTCATAAAATAGACATTCATTCCACCCGTTATGTGGAAAGCTAACCAACTCTCCTGATATTCCAGAATTTCGGAGGAATAATCGAATAACTTCAGTTACAAGTTGTCACGACACGCCAGCCAATTAAACTCCATCCAACTTCATACAAAATGTCGAAATCCATGCAAAAGTTGATTGGTGAAAATTGTGGAATATTACTACAAAATTTATTTGTTGATTTCACCAAATTCCACGAGATGAATTTATTAGTTGAAATCAAATGTTTAATCGCTGAATAATTCTGATCCACTCACCAAAGAATGCTTGTAGCTCTCCCGAAATAGTTGATAAGTTATGCAGCTCTTCAATGGCTACTTTCATTCATCTCGTCCTGAAACAGTAAAACGTGAGGAAAAATTGATTTAACAAAAAATTTCAACTCCAGAAACTCGAAATGAATGGGAATGTGTGGTAAACCGTAACTAGTGCAAAGTTTCTCAAACCTGATGCACTGTGTTTGATTCTCCCCTGACTTTACGTAACTATCCTTCAGTTCACAGAACATTACACAATCGTTCTTGATTCTAATCCTTATATGATTCCATGATAGTTTGAGAAATTGGATGGCTGGAAAAACTGTGAGGAGATAATAAAAACGTGAGGTAATGGAGGTAATGAAGGATTGTTCGTTCTAGGAAATTATTAATCATCGCACATTATGAGGAGCGAAGTTGTTATTTGAACATGGTCATTGTCATTTATGAAGAATGCAATTGACCGAAGACGGAGGAAAACGTTGGGGAAAAATTATCAGTAGTAATACCCCGAGAGCTTCAAAATGATCGGGTATTTCCCAATAGCTTCGTTGCAAATAAACAGGTAATCACAGAAAAAAAAGTTTTCATTTTCGGGAACATGTCACTGATTCTCTGAAATTTGGAGATAGATTCATTAGAAGTTGTGACAAAATCACTCAAAATGACCAATAATGTCAGTTAAAACAGGTGATAAAGTCACTGAATTTCAGATTTTTGTACGTGTTCCTGAACTCAAAACATTTTTCGTCATGGAAATGAGAATAATTATTAAGTAAAATCATAAAATTCCAGATTTATCTTAAAATTTAGTGAAATTCCAAATTTTTGAGACGAGAATTCCCCAAATTACTTGAATTTTGCAGTAGAAATCGCAATATTCAGGACCAACTTCCGCTGAATTTTCAATTCATTCAAAATTTAAGAATATATTCATCTTAATTTCTCTGATTTCTGTTAAATTTAGAATAATTGAACTCGAAGTTACTGTTTCGATTGATTTTCTCGTCAAATCATGAATTTTCCCTGGAACTACAATTTAATAAAATTCTTCGACGACAAAAATTTTCAACAGTATAATTAAATTCATACGACAATTGTGCCGATTACCAATGTACACAAGTCATGCACATTAAAAATCAGCCCATTCCGTGTACATTTCACTTGATTACTTTCATCACGTCCGCGCACAATTCCATTCACTGCAAAACGAGGCACGTCAAAATCACGTAATTCAAGACAAAACAGACATCTCCGTGAGATTGAAACGACCAAAGCAGAAAAAACCGTCGCACCATAAAAAATCCGGCGACAAAAAAATGAGCACTACATCCGCAACTTTTCTCCCGCGACATGAAGAATTGCGTCGGATGAAGAATAGTCAAGTGGAAAATGTGTGAAAATACGTAGTTCGAGTCTGAGAGATAACCCAAAATGACGAGAAATAGTCCCAGTGCGAATACCACCCCCTATTTTCAGCTTCTTGGCAGTTGAGAACTTTACGACTCAGTATACAGACCATGGGTGGGTAAGAATGTTGTTTTTCATTTAGGTACCATTACGTCTCATAAAACGTAACGAGTTTCACTCCGTGGTGAGTTATATACCCTCTTTGCTATTACTTACAATGACCTTCTGCGTTTATACTTGTGCATACAACATTTCATATTCGTTGGGGAAAAAAAAGTGAATAATCAACGGGTCCGAGGGGGACGCTAAGTATAAAGGAAAACTGGGGGATTAAATTTTACCAAGTCTCTGAAGTACCCGACAGCCATTCTTCGGGTGGACGTGACCTTTTACCGTTTTCTCAATTTATTATGGCTTTACGGAACTACCACGCGGGTTTTTTTTTGGTAAAATGAAAACTTTAGTTGAAGTTTTGGCCGCCTCTTACAAGTTGGGCTTTTAAGGAGTATAGAAATAAATTTTTTGACTTTGAGGGGGACTGGCTCAGAAGTGTTAAGGTGATTAATCAGATGTTTGAATTAATAAATTAGTGAGAATTTAGTGGTGTTGCGCTCGAAAATGAATTTTTTATTGCTGAATTATTCCGGTAATGAGTGATTTTATAACAAAATGCCCCAAAACACTTTTTGTCGGGATTTTTCTTGGCTATAAAAAAGGTTTCATGGTATTTTTCGCTATACTTAGTAGTTTCAGAGATATTTGGAGAAACGTGTATACAAAAATTCGCAACGTGTCTCAAGTTCATTAGTTTCTTCGTCGAACTGTTAATTTTGAATGACGAAACTTTTCATTCCTTGAAATTCCCGTAGAGTTGTCATCTTCAAAAAATTTCCATAAATTGCACCGAGAATTTCACTATAAATTTATAACAATGCGAGATAACGAGAAGAAAGTCAAACTGACAGCATTCAATCCACAATACCTTCTGACTAAATGGCACAATTTGAACAAATCAGGTTTCTCTTTGAAGCTTAGAAAAGTATCATGAAATCGAATAAAGATCCGGAAATTTCACACTGCCATTTAAGACGGTCCGTTCTACACTGACAGAATGATTCATTTATTCCAAACGAGATTCGTTAACTATTAACGAATGGTAGAGTTGAATATGACCAAATGAATATTCGTTAATAGTTAACGAATGGTTCACTTGAATGACGAAAGTCAAGTCAAACAAGGCTCCTCAAATGTACATTCGTTAACTATTAACGAATGAACATTTGGTGGGCCCGAATAGACCCTAACCACCAACCAAAATTCATTCGTTTACAATAACTAATCCATTCTATCAGTGTACCCTTCTTTCTTTACTTCAAAAGCAATTTCATCATTCCAATTTCAATTTTAATTTCAATGTCATTTTATCATTTCAAAAAATCCTATAAGAAAATATCAAGAGATTTTGCCAAAGCCATTAGCGTTGCCGACGATTACGAAATAGTTCATAGAAAACGTCAACTCATCGATTTCCACTAAAACTACAAAAAAAAATTCTCAATCCCTCGTTAACGAGCTTTGGACGCATACAACTTCCCCTGACCACACCTTAATAAAGCATAAATGGATTCAGATGAATGAACCCCCGAAAATATACCTCCTAAAATAACCAATTACGGCCCTCAAGTTTTCATCCACCACGAAATCCCAATAAAACTTTTCCTGTAGGTGAATATTGTCGTTTTGGTGAGCTAGCAAAACAAACTTGCCGCTGATGTTGAAACACTGTTGATACTGGAACCTGCAAAATAACCATCCAGCCACCCAAAGCTTGACCACGTATTTAAATATCTCGATGTTGCCCAGAGTTTACAATGTGCAGAGAGCGAACGGGGGAATGATGATCACTTCGAAACTCCTGTCCTAATGCAGGATGAAAATACACGGTGGGTTGGTAATGGCAGCGGACCTCCGGTGGGGTTTTGATGTTTTTCCAGATGTGAGTTTGAACAGGATACATGATCCATAACTGGGAGAAAGACTGATAAGAGAGTACGCCGATGCAGCAGTTATTCTTAATAGTCTTTTTGGGTTTTCTAGGTCATTACGACGGGAATAATTCACTACGAAGCTGACTATGCATTTACTGTGGGAAGTTCTTGAAATCAATGAACTTTAATTCGATCATTGAATTATTCAATTGAAAATGAGTGCAATTTAATGCATTGGATATGACACGATCGTTAATTATCCAGCTATTGAAATGAGTAGAGGGATTGAGGAGGAAATTTCGAAAGACCTACACTTGGGTCGAGGTGCCAAATTTATTATTGGACCATTCATTATTTAAGGTATATCCCAAGACAATACTACCCAAAAGTTAGTACCAATGGATTTCAGGAGAAAATTCTTAATGACTTAATTTATTGCTTTCTGATAAGTTATTGAGTTGTTCTATCGTTATATGTTTTGATGAAGTCAACAATAAGTGTTTGAATCAAATAAGAAAATATTTGGCTGAAGGCCCTCGGGCGATGGTCAGTTGCAAGTTCTCGAACTTGCAACAAATTTCGTTAAAAATAAATAAATAAGAAAATATTTGTTAATTAATTGTTTGAATCAAATAGAAATGATTTTACGGAATTCTCATTTTTTAGAGTTGAATAGCGCAGAAACAATGTACTGATCACTATGAAACTGTCTACCACGAATTCATTTTTTAAGAATATTGAAGTACTTTGGCGAATCCATTGAAAGGTTTTTTTACTTTTGTAGTCGAACATTTGAACCTTATTTGAGCCTAAGTTTCTGGACGTATTACAATGATTTTTATTTAAACTTTGCAGGTCTGAATGTAAATCTCGATATTGAACTGCTAGAAAACATGTGTTAAATTTTAAAACAAAAATAGAAAGTTTACTTTTGGAAGAAGATTGATGAAATAATTAAAAAAATTGCATTTTTCGAAAATTACGAGTACTGTCTATAAATAATTTATGAACAATTAATTTTCCATCATAAAAATCATTTATCCGGAATCGTAACGAATTTATGCATATTCAGAATTTTACCAGAAACGGATTTCATGCCTGAAAAAATAAGGTTTCCGAAAGATTAAATAATTTCAATCATTTCTTTATACACAACGAATATTTAAAAAAAAACATAAATCTGTGCCAAATATAATTTGCATGACGCTGAATATTCATGATTGTTTTTTAATTTCTCACGCAATTTAATTGACAAATTTGATGATTGAAAATGATTGAATCTATCGTGTTGTCTGTATTAAACTGTAAAAGATACTTGGATATCCTTAAGAACATCTCCCAAGAGGATTATTTATCGGTAAAAGCAATTTTTTTTTCACTGTATTAATCTATAATTTCGCTCGCTCGTATTGTAAAATTCGTCGCGATTTTCTTCGTCACTTTTATCCAATATTGCCCTCCCTGCACTCCTCAAGATGATTCCATAATTACGACAACCTACATTTTCAAATCATCATCAGGTTTCGCAGGTCGCGAAGTGATTCCTACACATCATGAAATAGGACTTTCGTGTTATGAATAGCGATATCGACTTGGTGGGAATATTAACCCGCGTATTACCAATAAACTCTTAACAATTGACAAGCACAGTTTGTATCGTACGCCCTGTGGTCTCTTTGTCCCATTCATGCCACTCTAACAGACTGCTAACGACCGTGACCAATTGCTCGTTTCCTACCGCGTGTCGCGTACCGATCGGTACGTGTTTCCATTATCCTTCCCGCGGTCATTGTTCACCAGTCCATCAAAAAGTCGTACATCATTGTTGTCGAGGAATTCTCATTACGGTGATTGAACGGAAAAAAATTAATATTTCTGGTTTCGCGGTGATACGAGGGGCACGGAGGGAAATTATCTAGAAAAATTCCAGTGCCGGCACTGGAAAATTTATTCAATAGCCCGTCAACTTTTCCCGTTCTTTTATGAAACTTTCACAGAAATCCTCAGAAATTTTATCAGAGAATCCCCAGAAAATTAACCTCAACAGCACTCAAATTTTTCTGAAGAATTTCTCTCCGTGTGCAGCACTGAAAATTTGAATTTGAATTTCAACTTCACTCCATGTGACGGTGGCTAATATTGACGAATGAAACGATAGGACATGCAAGCCACTGATACCGGCTGTGACAACCTCCCTTCTGAGGGGTCTGTGGCAGTCGCACCGATTATTCATTTTATTCATCACTTTGCTCCGTTTAATTAGTTCAAATGATTTTAGCTGGTCTTGTTGGTGAAGCATAAACATCATTCTAAAATAACTAGGGAAAGGGGCGCACTTCACGCGCACTTGATTTGCTAGTGATTTATACTTATATACAAAGAACTGCTCACTAATTTTCATGTCAATCCTCTATTAAAAAATATCAAGGCCAAGCATATGCTGGACTGAGGAATATTTGAAGTTTATCGTAGCTTATGAATAAAAAAAAATTATTTATATGTAAAATGTATGAAATAAAATATATAAAATATATAAATTATATTATTATTATTATTATATAAATAAGCTTTTTTTATTCACAATATGCTCGGCAATTATGTATTAATTTAATTGCTGATGGCCAAAAATGTTTCACCTATTTTTTAATAAAGAGAATCTTCTTCCACTTGAACATTCATCGCTTGATTACCCTATCATCCCGATACAGTACAAACTTTTCCAACTCAATTCGCATCAGTTGGTATCCCAAAATAATTGAAATGTTCACGGATAACTGCAATTGATTGAATATCCTCATCCTTATTAATTTCACTTTTTCCAAGTCCTTTGTTAAACGAAATGCCTCGGTTGTAATGCAACAGCGTTTGCCGGACACAAACGTCGGGGGGGGAGGCGTCCTTTAATTACACGCCAGTGGAAATTCCAATCTCGCAGCTAACCTAGTATCAGTAATTGATTTCATACCAGAGAGCCTGCTAATTGATGCTGCATCAAATCATGTCACTTAGTGAAAACATAAACTTCGTTGAATGCTATTAATTGGGAAAATTTCATCCGTCATTCTTCCTTCAATGGACCATTAATTGAGAAATAATATATGAGAAGTTGTTGTGGCGTCAGAATTGATGTAGACAGAATCAAAAAGAACTTTTAATATCTCGATATTTTTAATGAGCAGAATATAATAGCCGTCATATTTTTTAATTAATTATTAAAGAAAAAATTGTAAAACATTTTGTGGGGAAATTCAAACAGAAGAAGTTAAATTTTGAATAAGTCAATTGTTAATATTACTCAACAATTTTTTAATTATTGAATTAATCAGCAATTAAATAATATTCACATTCCGAATAATTTTATCAATCAATAATTGAGGTCAGAAGATTGACGATTATTTGGCTAATCGAAAAATCCTTTCATTAAATTTAGAATTATTTAGTCAATAGTCAATTGACAATTCCATATTGCCAATTGGTTAATTTAATTTAATTAAAAAATTTAAATTATCAATTGTTTTATTATTCTTCAAGTTTCAGGGAAGATAAGTAATCCTTCATTATTGTAGGGTGCAACTTCTCATAATATTTCTAAACTAATGATTGATGCCGATCCGCGTTGTCAACAGTAATTTTTCCAACAGACTATCATATTTTAATTTTGTCAGGCGTATTTTTTCATTTTTCCTCCAAATTACTAGGTTCAATAAAAAAAATTTCCACTGTGACGGGTTCTGCATTCTATTTCTCATATTAAGAATTACCATATTCCTACGGTAAAAAATTATTTTAAATTCTTTCCGTGCTTACTGCCGAGATAATTCAACATATCAAACAAGTAATAAAAAATGTAAATATTCAGTTACGTTGCGTTACTCCACTACCGATTTCACGGGCATGATTTAAACTTCAACTTCCCTCATATTCCCCTTGCAATTTGTTCCGGAGAATTACATCGACGGCTGATGAGTTTCTTCGTGTCCTCTTACACAGACATCAATTCTTAATACAATCGTCTTTTCATTTCTATCAGAGTGAGTAGTATAAAATGTAATGGAACTGGGTATAATAGTCCATAACTTTAGAGTGCTCATTGCCTGAGAATCACAGATGATGGGGATGGGGATGGAAAATGGGTGTATTAAAGCAGTTTACGGTGCAATGTGGTAGCAAGGATTCTTTTCAATCGGAATCGAGGGGAATTTCGTCTTGATTCAAGTATTCCAGAATTAAATGGTGAAAGAAAAGTTCTGATGATGCCATTGAATACCGGGGGAAAATTTCCCCTGGAAAACACAGCAAGACAATTCTTTTCGATCAATTAGTTCCCGAGTTATTGGAGATCTCAGTTTCCACTTTGAAGTTTGTCTACCTCGTACCGCTGGAGCTAATGATCCCAGAGAGGATTTATTGTAGTGAACGGGAAGAGAAATTTTTCCGGGCTTCCGATGAAATTTGTCTTGTTAACCATCGACGCTATTCATTTTTAATACGAGATTTCAACCTTATATATTTTTTGAGAGGTCACTTTTCTTCATTTTAGTAGGAAAAAATTATTCCGAAGCATCTATGGGAATTTATTATGAGAATTAATGATGAATTAATAATTAGTAAATTATTGTGAGATTACTTCCATCTCTCTCCATTTTTCAAAATGTATAAATTGATAAATATACTTTAGAATTTTTAAATCATTGAGAATTCAACAAAATTGAGTACTATGATAATTTAATTAAATTGAATTTAATTAAATTGAGATTTATATTAAAAATTGAAAACTTCACTAAATTTTCTGTGAAATTTGAAATTTTATGATTTTTTTCTCTCAAAGTAAATTCCTATGCACTCTGCATTACAAAACTGGAAATTCTCCATTTCAGTTTAATTATTATATGAAAAATAATAAAAATTTGGGAAAACTCAGATAAATATACTCGTGAATTTTTAATTAACTGAAAATTCAGTGACATTCGGTACTAAATATTTATTTTTTAATTGAATTCTCCTAAGTTGGAAAATTTTCGTCCTATTACTGCTGAAAAATGCGAAATTTCACTAAATTTTCTGTGAAATTTGGAATTTCCGGATTTCTTTCCCCTCAAATTCAGTGCCTATGTCTTCAATTTGCATAGGGATATATTGATATCGGTCATCGGCTCGTGCACTCATAAATTTTCAAGGCGGTTTGTAGTACGTACGTCATGGTTACAGTGGTTTTGGTGAAGTATTTGAGATGTACGGCCAGCGGTCGACCATCATCCCCAACAGAGCCCTAACCTTATAGCCACTTGTCTCGGAAGACTGCGTCCCATCTGTCTTATTTCGAAGTTCACGCTAAGATTCACTCGAGCGATGCCGGCCCACGTAGGCTCCCACTCTACTTGTCCGCAAACAGTGAAAAGGGACGGATGGGTACCAGACGAATAAATAATGGATTGTGGGAATTTCTTAAAGTACACGAGAGATATTGATTCTCGGGAAGGGGGAAGATGTAATTGCGAAAAGTTTTTCAGAAAACTTTGTTATCTTTAATTTTTTTTTTTTATGCTTATTTTATATCGCTTCGAGTCTGATGAGACTATATGGCGATTGATCAAGACTTTAAAAATGGTTAGATCTCACCATTCTACCCGGCCAGGAATCGAACCTGGAACCTATCCGTTGTGAGGCAACGGCCTTAACCACTACGCCAGGCCACCGGGATGATGTTATCTTTAATTAAGAAAACTGATGAATTGTTTAGTTTGAGAACATGGTGACATGGAAGGCTGCAAAGGGAAGGGAAAATTGCATTCTAAATAGAACGATGGATGGTTTGAAGTGAAATTTTCTTGTCTTCAAATAAAAAATGTGCAACTTTTGATATTACACTATCAAATTTTTGGCTGAAATTTCCGGTAAAATATTCGCAAATTTTTATAAAGTGACAGTTTCACTGCAATTTCAGGGAATTTCGTAATTTAAAATTCACATTTTGACGAAAAAGTCGACAAAGACAGTGAATTTTAGGTCCATTATTCTATGAAAGTCGATATAAATCAGAAAAATTCAGGTGGAATATTATTGGAATACCATGTAATGAGACAAGTAATTTTTCAATCGCTTCATTCACCCAGGTATCGCATGGTTTGAAAAATTCTTGTACTCAAGTATAACTGTTCGAAATGCACTCGGGTAGAAAAATGATGAATCTTCAATTTGGTACTAGGTATTCACGTTTTTATTGAAAATTCAAGTAGCTTGAGGAATTCTTGTCTTTCTGATCCTTAAAAATTTGAAATTCCATTGAGTTTTTGGTTGTAATTCTCAGAGGCCTTGAAAATTACCGGAGAAAAGTTGACTAAAAAGTACGATAAAACCTAGCTAATTGTACTACACGAAAGGTAAAAATTACGTGGAGCGAAATTGTAGTTAAATAAAAAATAACTTTTGCGGAGAATATCTTACTATCCGTTGGGTAAAAAAATATATCTACGGATGCAAAAATTACAGTTCCCTGTGGAGTAAAATTTCCAAAACGGTAGGGTATTTTTTTGCTCCGATGTGACCTAAGAACTCCATTTGTTCCTCCATTTCAGGTTTCCAAAATGAAACAGGACGATTTAAACAACCATCAAACGCGCCTTCACTTCCGCTGAAAATCTTAAGGAAAAAAAAATCCTGATAATAGCGCTGATAATACTCCTGATAATAGTCAGTAATAGGAATTCAACAGGGCTATCGCACCGAGCGAGGGGTGAAGGGTGAATAGGGGGAGTCTCTCTGTACCTAGTTCACGAACAAGCTCGGTATGTCCCCACTTCCCCTTTCCCATCCTACCCTTCAAGAAATACCCTACAATTTTCCTCCATCTCGTGAAAAGTACCGATATACCACCTTGATTCATGAAACGCCCGAAAGCCGTATGCACCTTTCCATTCCCCCTAGATTGCATAATTAGATTGAATACAGCGATTAATATTATTTTGAACTGGATCCCGCCTCGGCGAAAACCTCCGCAGGGGGTGTGCAAGCCATTATGGAAAATTATTTCCGGTAGTCATCGTGGTGAAACGTGACTGGCGAAATAGGTGTTCAAGGTGATATACAATTTTGGATGATTTATGTTTTTAACGCTCCATCGAGCTGTTTAAATAGGGATTTTCCATTGATATTGAACAAATTGTGGGGAGGATTCATCTCAATAATCGAATGATGTTTGAATATTTGTATTCAAATATTTACGCGAACTAAACTCGGTGGGGCTCCTTTGATTTGATGACGGTTAATTTTAGGCCGTGACTATTCACATTCCTGCGTGAATCCCTCCGATACACTCCGTACACTCCATACACTCCATGGGGTTTTCTGAGTGATCCACGCAGGCACGGAGTAGTTCATTGGGCATGTAGATAGTGCAGTGAGTGAGACCCGCAGGGAACCAGGTAATCGTGGAAAAAAATTTAATAAAAAATACTTTTTCGGGATGATATTTTACGATTCGATCGGCAAAAAAACATATGTAGTGGATGTAAAAATTAGTGTTCTGCGTACAGTAAAATTTCTCACACCACAAGAGTATTTTTTTTTAATTTGGTAATCATTCACAGTCACAGAAAAATTCCTACACATATGTGGATGACTACCCAATATTGAGCAATTGATGATTGATAGTTTTTGGCGGAATAAATATCAAATTTTACAGCCGTGGCACAGATTATCCACACGTTTAGTAAATTTTTCCGAGTCAACGGAGAAAGATTCACTACTCATCTTACACTTTTTGTCCCAACGTAGAGTGAAAAAGACATAAAAATGGATTTCGCTCCACAATTATTTGAATTGTTTAGTAATTTTTGTTACAAATATCATTGCAGTAGCGAAGTGGTAAAACGGTTTAAGTAGATTTATCTCCCAGTTGAGTTTTTGAGGAATATTTCGGAATCTAAGGGAGATAGCGAAATTTTCGTGATTACACTTGTTGTAGCTCTCGACCGGCTCTACAAAAAAGGTTATAAAGAAAGTTTAGCTAGCTCCCTTTGATTCCGAGATATTCATTGAAAACTGGTCAATAGTCAAAATTGACTTGTACCACTTTACCACTTCGCTACTGATTAGTATGCAAGAGTTGCTTGAGCATGCCTAAACAGGATTGAATAGTTAATAGTAACAGAGAAAAATAATACGGATATTAGGGAATTTTTCTGTTCAGTCGACACTATTAAAATTTCTCATTTCAAGTGGAAACAGCCACTCTAGCCTGTGTTTCGGTTCAGAATGGTTCTCCTGTTCATAATTATCAACTTTCTAAATAAAAAAGGAATTTTTAAAAGAAATGAAAATTAGCATCAGAAGAAAAATAGTATCTTCATTACTAGCTTCGCAGTGCGTGTAGTTTTTTCCGCTCGTAAAAATCAAAATTATGGGAGAAAACTCTTCAGAATCCCAAACGTTCACGACTACATCAGCTCTGAGAGGTATTGTTCACTTGAAATAAGTAGGTCATTGGTGCTCAATTCAATAAACATGTCTTCTGAAGTCAAGTAACCAGTATCTTGCTCTCCGAAAAAAGCACGTCAGAATCACGAGTTTCTTAAAACCACTAACTTTGTTCTGAAACCTAGAAACTTATTCTCTCGTGTTTCGATCTCTGTGCGAAACCAAATTCCTCATTCCACGTGTCGAAAAATAATACATATTACATTACTGCAAACTCCAGAAACCAATAATCCTATCTCTCCAGATTCTGTTCTGTCCTGTTCTCCTACTTCGTTACCCCCTCTCGCCCTTCACTCACCGACGTCTCCTATATATCCTCCACTTCACCATGAAATTATATTAAACGCGACGCCCCTATCACACCAACGCTAGTCTGATTGCGAAAGTTTCTAAGTGAATTAACCGCGGGCAATGATCCCTCCCGGCCCGAAAACGCAGAGAGAACAAGTCCCCACCCACCTAGACAGGGTTTTCTCCTCGAGGATCAACCTGAGGCACTGAGAGGGTTGAATGGAGACAACGCAACTGGAACCGACATGCAGGAGAGTGACCATCAAAATCTCCCTCCAATGTTTCGAAACATGGGAAATGCACTTTTACCACTACCACCCCCATCTAATCCTAGACGGCCACAGGGCAGGGGATATTCTGATCCCCTCCCTCAAAACCCTCAGGAAACTATCCTTTTCGTTTTCCCTGGCTTGACCTTGTTACACACAATGAGAGGAGGGACTAACGTACCGTGTGATTTAATGAGCAAGGAAATTGAGACGCCGTGGAAAATTAATCCCCTGACACTCTCGGTGGATAATAATTTTAAAATAAGATTGTGGGGAAAAAAGGAAATGGGGCTGATGGGGTTTCCAGGAGGGTAAATGGGTTTTCGGGGAGGGGTGGATGGAGGAGGTATAGAGAGAAAAGTTGGACGAAAATAATGCAGAAAATTGTGGCAAATTTTGCAGAAAGAAATTCAGTAGCGAAGTGGTAAAACGGTACAAGTTAATTTTGAGAATTGACCAGTTTTCAATGAATATCTCGGAATCTAGGGGAGATGGCAAAATTTTTGTTACAATCTTTTTTGTCGACCTGATTGAGAGCTACAACAAATGTAATTACGGAAATTTCGCTATCTCCATTAGATTCGGAAATATTCCTCAAAAACTCAACTGGGAGATAAGTCGACTTAAACCATTTTACCGCTTCGCTACTGAATTGTAACTCAATAAAAAATCCTTTTTCCGCGGGATATGTTAGGATTCGTTCGGTGAAAAAATACATCTAAAGTGAGAGAAAAAATTATGTGTCTTCCTGAAGAAATCTTTTGTCGTGTTGAATTAATTTACTTGTGGGCAAAAGAGAAAATTTCCACAAAAACATGATTATTTTCGTAATAGTGAGATGTTTGTATGTCTTTCGGATAAATACATTCGTTCTGCAGAGAATTATATGAACACTTATCATTTCCATGGAACAAATGATAATTTCAAGAGAAAACTACAACTTTTTGCGGAAAACCGTGTTATTGGCAAAACTAAATAATTTCTAGGGGACAACTTTTTTTGGGACAAAAATATCTTTTCCTTGTCAATGTATTCTTTCTCTGGTATAAACCCATATGGAGTTCTCTCAGATCAAATGACTGTTGTGCAATAGATTAAATTTTTTCCTGCCAACAGTTCGAATTATTCTGATGATCAGGACAAAAATTTAATTTTTGTGAAAGACTTTCAATTTCCTTCTATCAAATTGGTTAATTCCTCCACACAGTAGACCATTTTCTCCCAAATCCACTCATTCACGCGATAATAATCTGATTAATAGAACTATTTCAACTAAATCAACTTGTTTAAATAATGAACTGAATTAAGTTTTTGAACATAAATGAAAGTGAAACTATTGTAGATGTTCCCTAGCCCAAAGATCATCGAAATTACCCGAGTTTCATAATGCCCATTAAAATAAACGCATAACATTCAACGCAATCACGACTAAAGTTTTCCGACTTAATTCGTTGGCGACAGACACCAATTGCTCTGTTGGGTGAAAATTGCATGTCACCTTAATCCTTGACACGAATCCCTGGGGTGTCTAACGAGACGGTGTTCGTGAGATTTAATGAACGCGGAAACGAAAACGAGGCTGTAAATTAAATCAAACGTACCTCCGGACTGTCTGCGCTCTTACAGCACTCTAAATTGTCCTGAATTTTGTCTGAACACAAATTTGTTTTTTTTTTTTCGTCTCAACATTTACACTGAGGTGGAAAAATGGAAGATGAATGGGTGAGGGAAAGGTGAGCTCTAGTTTTTGCCCTCATTTCTTTCTGCCTTTCACTAATCGTGAGTTCACTCCACTATCTCAATGTTGAACAGTGGATAAATGTGTTGGGAGCAATGAAATGTCGATGTACTCACAAAGTTTACACTCGCGACCCAGATTTGGAGGATAATGCCCCGAAATGAGCTGATGGAATATCGATACCATTGTGAAATGATGAGAGACAAATCCAAAGAATGAAGGATTACAAAGATTATTTTGCAAATAACTGTATTTTGTAATAAAAAAAAAATGAATGCGTTGATTTTGAAAAAAAAATCACAATTTGATGGAAAAATCAAGGAACATTTTCAAATTCAGTTCAATCATTGTATGAATTGAATTTAGATAAATTTACTTTTGAGTTGTCAAAACGTTAAAAATTCGGCTTAATTTGGTCCTGAATAATCTTTTTTTTTATTGAATATAATTTTAAGAAATTTCGTGTTTTTATTGCTCAAGAATTCTGTTAAACTTGCTGTAAAATTTGAAATGATTCTTTCCACCCTGAATCAAATATATCGTCGTGCTTCTAAAAATTTGGGTGGCCGGATTTTTTTTTTCCATTGCAAAATTCCTGGAAAGTTTCTCCCGATCGATTTTTCCTCGGCGATTTTCCCTTTTGAAATTATTTTTTTTTACTTATTTTTCCCGTTTGGCATTTTGCTTGGAGTTTTTTTTTAAATCAAAAATGATAGTTGAATTTCTTTTCTTTTCTTTTCTTAGAGAAGATAAAATGAAGAAGTTACTGACAAAAATTCTTTTTTTATTCGCGATTGATTAACGAAAAAAAAATATCGTCATTATGATGGAAGACTGAAAAAAATTGTTGATGCTTTTAAAGTAAATGAAATTGTTTTTTCACAGAATGTGGTCTTGTTTTGTTGTAGATTTTTCACTTGAAGAGTTGAATTATATTTGAACAAAAAGTTGTTAACTTCAGAGAAATAATGTATGTCAGATTGAATGAAGATGAATTGATGTTGTGTTTGAATATACGTTCAATTTAATACTTTCAGGGGAAATTTGACATGATTTTTCAATTTAATTTGCCAGCGGAAAAATCCGCGAACCATTGGATCATTATTCATTCTTCTCTTCTGAGCATTTGCAAAACTCCATCTTTTCAGAATTATATTATTGTTATCGCCGTTGATTTTTCGTCATTCTGAAAAATGGTGTTGACTCAATTTCCACATGATCACGTACAAAATTCAATTCATGTGATTCGTTCTCGATAAATTCTCCCATTTATTCCAATAAACGACATTTCATTCAATTCCCCCCTCTCCCCCTAGAATCACGAAACGTGAAAACAATAAAATGAAAATAAAATTCAGAAACAAGTCATAATCAATTTCTGCTGACGTCCGGGCACGTTCAGGCTGACGTGACACTAACAAAAAGCATTTTAGAGAAAAAGAGGAAAAATCTAACAAGATTTTTTAGGCGGCGGATTGTTCTATTGTGACAACAGCAATTTCGAGGGATCGCTGTGAAATTCAGTCCACTGTAAATAAGTCGTTCACACGTGGAAGGAGACTTTCAATCCGAGTGAAAGAGTTAAAGGGAAGTCGATGAAATGACAATAAAGTGTAATGAATGTGGAGCCAAAAACAAACGTCTATTTTTCAATTTACACTAGATTGACGAAGATAAAATCATTCTTCGTCACTAAAAAATTAATACCAATTTCTTTTTTCGTTATTTTGCACGAACAAGTGCACTAAAAATTTGGCATGACGAAAATAGTCAAAAATACTGAACAATTTTTTAATGACAAATATATAAAAAGGATTTTGAAAGTCATTATTGTTAAAATCAACTCATTATATAAAGAATAATTGTATTTGGAAAAAAGTCTAAGTATTAATTGATCAATTAGTGAATTATTTTAATAGCGAATGAAATCAAGGAAAACAGAAAAAAATTTTGCAAACAATGGAACGTCTTACATGAAAGATCCTTTCATATTTTCTTCTGAGCCAACTGATCTCATAGAGATACTTATTTAAAAACCAGTTATATTACAGAATTTCCTCTTCCCCTGTTTAAAACAAATTTAAAAGTTAAAAATACATTCATATGAATATTAATCCTCACACAAAAAATTGCCCTAAAAATTTGATACGAAGAGAATATCCAAAAACCCCTGACCATTTTTTAAATAAAGAATATAGAAAAAAAAATACAACTAATAATTCAATAATAATAATTCATAATACTCTAAATTCATTCATCAATTATTGAATTATTTCAATAACAAATGGAATGAAAGAAAAATGTCAGGGATATTGTTTGTACAGAATAATAAATCAATCCCTTACTTGAACGGTCTTTTGATATTTTCTTTTGAACCAACAGACTCATAGAGATATGATAATTATTAAAAAAACACTAATTACAAAAATTTTTCTGCCTCTGCCATCCATTTCTATCAATATTAATCTCTTAATGTCTTCGCAAACCATGAGGTATAAGCCCCCTCCTCCCCACAGTGTCTGATTCCCATTCCCTCTCAACTAATCACATCTCTCATTCCATTTCCCCTGATGGAATTTTCTCCTTTTCATACCCATTATAATCACGACAAAAGAAATTTTTTTCACAGGATCGGAAAAAAAAATTAAAAAAAGTCTATCCTATTTAAAAAAGTGGAACAAAGGAAGGAGATTAATCAAGTGAGCAAAAGAATGGCGGGATAATCATATAGATAAAGATAATAATGGGCGTTTTCCTTTGTCAGTATCAACAAGAGGATAATCCCTTTGATAACGCACATCGGATTAAAATAGGGGCGGCGGGAGTGGCGAAGACTTCTGTGCTGAGCTTCACTGATAAAGTATAGACCACTCTCAACGTCTGATAATTCTTTTCCAACGCTTTTCCATCGTTTATAACTCGTGAAAGAATTTTTTAAAGTCACTTCCGAATTTTTCAGGTTAGAATTAGGTTCGGGAATTTCGGTTTGATTTTTCCTCTGGAAGTACAGTTCAAAACCAGAGTTGTGACAACATTGTCCAGTGGGGTCAAGGAGTCTCCCCTGGTTGGAAAATCATCCTTAAAATCATCTGTACTATATTTCGATACTCGCTCCTACACTCGGACCCAAAAAAATTTCACTGACATTTCATGGAATGTTTCAATTGAAAATTCACAATTCAAATATTCCATAAAAATAAATAAATATCAGTAAAATTCAGCTAAATATTTCATTAAATTCTTCATCAATTGAAAATTCAGTGTAATATGGGAATAGATATTCAAGTTTTTATTGATAATTCAAGTAAGTTGGAGAATTCTCATCTTCCTGCTGTTCAAACATTTGGAATTCTTTCAGTCTTGTATAGGTAAAATATAAAATATCTATGTATATGTTAATTTATTTATTCATCCATTTTCTTATGAAGATAGGGGAGGATGGGGCAAAACGGCCCCCCTTCAATCGTCAATATTTTCCGATTCAATAATCCGATTGGGATGAGTTAGAGCTCGTTTTGAAGAATGAAAAATTATCTTCAAAATGAAGTTGAAACTGGGAATTTTCACAATGTCATTCACAAGTTATTGACAATTGAAGGGGGGCCGTTTTGCCCCACCCTCCCCAATATGTCTTCTAATAATTAAGATATAACAATATCTCAAGAAAGAAATTTTTCAAGCTAAGATAACCTTGAAATATTCATAAGTCTAGTATAAGCTTGGCGCAATAGATTGCTGACCCAAAATGTTTCACCGATTTTTTAATAGAGGAATTTTCTAACAGCGCTCAAGCAAATGACAACATCTCGAAAATTGTAAGTCGTAGAGATATGAGTAAAAAGCATTCTATTCGTCATAAAAATCCCTCATTCATTTCACGCGGCATGTCTCGATGACTTCCTAATGTTCACCGAGACGTCTCCAGTGAGAGTAGAACCAAATCTAAACCAAATCATAAGACAAAATGGGCTTATAAAACACGATAATGATATACATCATGTGAAGAGTCGCTCGATAATTATTTTCGTCAACCAAGGACTTTCAAATTTCACTTTAGTACCCCCTTAAAATGAGAAAAGGGTCTATATTTTCTCGGTCGACTGAAGGATTCAAGGATTCCAAGCTCTCTCAGTCGCCCCGATGGACTCGAATCTACCGGATAATTTCCACGGATGCGCGCCCGAATCGAATGCTGTACCCCTGGAATCGAGATAACGAGGACGGAAGTTCTCTCGGGGATGAAATTGCCGGGGCCCACGTGCCCTGTGTCTTCCTACCTCTTTTATATTTAGTTCAAACCGATTTTCACAATTGTTCAAGGTTGTTTTTTTCTCCCTGGTTTTGGTTTCACGTTTTTTGCGACTCAATTTTGTGCAATGAGGGAGGAAGGGACGTCTTTTCCGCGCGATTTTTCCTCACTACCGCTGAAACTCAGTCGACGATAGGGAATGTGGGAAATGGTACGGTGGCACTTTAACGCACCAGTGATTACGGAAAATGGTTATTCGAGGGATTTTTATACTTCTCGATCATGAGGAAGGAATTGGAAGGGGTTGCCGAGTTCTTGGGAGGAAATTGAGTACTCCGGCGGTACATGAAAGTTTTTGTGTGATGATTAAAGGTCAGTATAACTGATGAAATGTGTGAACAAGATCCATTTGTTCCCTGAAGAAGTGTCACTCTCACGGTGTTATCCTGTGAGAAAATCAAACGAGTTCTCAACACAGAGAAAAACCTAAGCGTAAATTACGTTAAAGAAGTCGTCTTTTACGCTTGCTGAAGCGTAAATTACGCTCAAAGTAGCCGTAAAGTACGATTACATAAACGTAATTTACGATTCCGTTATTTACTTATCCGTAATTGACGACCAAGACAAAAAAATGTTATTTCAAGCGTAAAATGTGATGCTTTTTTCGTGAATTACGGCAACGAAATACAGTAGTCTCCCTATCATTCGTACTCACTATAATTTCAGTAGTGGAAGTTCACTTTTCGGAAGTTCTTGTCGCATTTTAGGTCTACTGAAATTTCAAGGAATTTCGTCACTGGAAATTCATAAGTTCATGGAAAAATCAATTAGAACTGTAAATTTCAATTCAATCATCACCTGAAATCTAGTGGGAATTAGAAAAATTCCGATAAATATGTTCTGGAATTTTCAATTAATTGAAAATTCATCGTAATTTGGCACTAAATATTCATCATTTCATTGAAAATTCAAATAGATTGAGCAATTCTCATCTTTATGCTACTCAAAAATTTGGAATTTCACTGAACTTTCAGTGAAATCCTTCAAAAAAATCATCATGAGTATTTGGCGTTATTAAAATTATATTTTTCAGAGAATTATCATTTCTTAAACATTAATCGTTCATAAATAAATAATTGAAATTGTTCTAGTTTTCGGAAATCTAATTTTTTTAGGCATGAAACTGATGTCTGGTAAAATTCAGAATATGAATAAATTCATTACGATTCCGAACAAATGATTTTTATAGTGGAAATTCTTGAATTTGATTTATAAAAATTGATTTCATCAATCTTCCTCCAAAAGTAAACTTTCTATTTTTTTCAGATTTTTAAAATGTTTTCTAGCGGTTCAATATCGAGCTTCAAACTCAGACCTGCAAAGTTTAAAAAGCAAAATCATTATAAAATGACCGGAAAATTTAGGGCCAAATGGGCTCAACTGAAACCTCTGATGTTCGAATTCGAAAATAAAAAGGTAGTCCACAGACGAAAAAATAATCAAAGTACTTGAATACCCTTAAATCGCATCCAACGTTACTCTCCTAATCGTTACTATCCATACCATTCCATTGATTCTATCCATTGGTTGATTATCCCTAAAATTCATTTTTTTCTAACAGGGCATCACAAAATGTCTATAACAATTGACGAGTCTTCGCTCACTGAAAAAAATCTCAAAAACATAAACTCAACCATAAATGATTCATAACCCCCTTCCACCCACTTCCAAAACATAAATAATACAATAACGCATAAAGGACCTTTTGTACCTTTGTCTCCGGTTGCCCCGTAGGGGGTGCCAATATGAATAAATTACCTCCGTGTTTGCATCCAGCAAGAGAGACTACCACAGGCCCCTCAGTATCCGTAATACCATCTATTAGAATCATGTTCCCGCATTTTAATATCCTCTAGTCATGTACTCCAGTTGTCGGGGCACGTCGAGTATCCCTGAAACTGACGTTCACGTCAACCGCAGAGAGGGAGAGAGGTAACAGAGGGTTGATGTGACCGAAAAAGAAGGAAAAAAAAAACGAAAACGGAATGAACGAAATGAAAAAATGGAGCGAAAATGGGAGCAAAAAATTCCATAATGGAAATGTAATAATTCATTCCTCATTCGCATGAAGAAATCGAGGCGACTGACATCTTCACCTCCTCCCCAATAACAACACGGGGAATAAAACACCATAAATATTCACGGACTAATTACTCGTATAATTGACATTGGAGTTGTCCAAGAGTATCAGAGAAACGTGTGGGAACTTTCTGAGATTTCAAGCCACAGACGCATATCAAGTACGCGAATCGACGTATTCCCGTGATATGCATAACTATAACCAAACTCTGGAGAATAACCAAATGCCTTCCGGGCCTAGCAAACGAGTTCCACCATCCCCCCTTCTCTATGGCTCTCTCTCTTTCTCTCTCTCTGCGTTACCCACTAACACTTCTCATCTCGTGCATGTGGATATAGCTGCGGTATTTTCCTTCCGCCCCCCGAGCACTTGAAGGGAATGTGTACAGCATATGTGATATGTCTAATATCAGGGCAGTTGTTTCTAGGGAAATCGAGAGGCATCGGGACTTTATTATGACTTTGCTCTCAATAGTTAGATTATCAATGTTATTTTAAGGGTAATTGGAAATTGTTGGGGTAGTTGTTGATGTACTGGTACTCCTAGTTTCAATTTTGCAGTTAGGGGGGAAAAATATTTGTAATGAGAGGAGAAGAATTCGGTTTATTAATTGAGGATTCATCGAGTGTTTCACGGAAGGATTTGTTTTTAAATTCAATGCGAAGAGGAAAATTGGTTGTTTGAAGAAAAAATTTTCCAAGTTCTGGGAATTGTAATTTTTAAGATGTTCTTTTACTAGAACCCAACGAGTTTTTCCAAATTTTTTAGGCAAAAAAATTTATTAAGTAATCAAAATTTATAAAAATTGAAGGTCATTTTTTTATCGGAGAAGATGCAAATAATCAGATATTTTTCAATGCCCCTGGGGCATTTTTTTAGAATTGGAATTTTCTCAAAACTAGGAAAAACCGAGTTGATTTCACGACAATATATTTTTTGAGATTAAATCCAAAAATTAATAAAAATGAAAATAATTAATCACTAGTTTTAGATGATTTATCCTCAAATAAATCCAAAAATCTGCTAATTTTTCTCATCCAACGAGTGATGCATATCGAAAAAAGGAATTGTTCAAATCTATTTACTTTCCTGCAAATTTCAAGAACTTTTTTCCTCTATGAAGTAACAGTTTGCCCTTGACCAAGGAAAAAGAAATTGTCAATAAGAAAATTTCTTTGATTATAAACAGAGCATTAGAATTTTTTCCAAAATCATACCCACGAAAATTCCCAGACTTCTCTCTTCTTTAATTGTAATACTCAATTGATTAAAAGCAAACCATATTGAACTTAAATTTAAATCAATTCCTTGGGATTGAATATTTCAGTGATCTATGTAAATTATCACAATGAAGACTTTGAAGGAGCATTATGTAACCATGCAATTCATATATAATATGTATTTTTGTATTTTTTTAATCAGAACAAACCGAATGGTTTGAATGCTCTAAATAAAAAAAATCAATTATATTCCAAATTTGTTCGGAGAATATATTCCACATACCGATCAAAAGTTTTTCAACCAATGTTAATATTAAATTTCTAATATATCCCAACTTTATCATCCAATCCCACACGTAACGTCTCCATTTCAAAACGTCCAATATCCTTCCAGTTCAGTGAAGAGTGTAATAAACGTAGTTAAGACACTGAGACACTGAAATTTGTTGTCAAGTACTCTCGAGTGAAAGAGATGAAACACGAGTAACTATTGCACTCGATGATAAGTCGTAGATCCCAAGCTCATCAGTCTTTTCCACCGATAACGACGAGTGATACGCGAGCCGTCGAAAACTACCAGTGGGAATTGTGAAATGGAAACTTATGGAGGACGAATGGGCACTGGATTGCCGAGTTAAGACACGTGGAAGTATAATCTCAGGACAGTGAGGGACGAGCATTTCGCGCTGATCCATGTCACTTAATCCGTGAAATACAGCCATGTCGATGAACCCGGTGGACAGCCGTTTGGCGACGCTGTTGCGTCCTTGCTGGACCCAGAGTCGTTCGCCTTGGAGGAATTTAAAACCCGTCAAATAATGTGAGAGGTCTTTGTAGAGTCACTCTTTTATTTCTTATGCGTCTCGCCATTCGTAAAATGTGTATTGAAATGGTCGATCATTAATCATGTGTCGTTGGAAGGATGGGATACAATACAATTCTATTCATTTTGCATGTTTGGGTAGACTTTGATTAATTCAGGAACGGGGTAAAGCGATACTGATAGGATTTTTGAGAATTTAATGGAGTAAAAATTTGTTTTGAGGGATTATCCGTGAATGTATAATCCACGCAGAGAAGAGTTGGTGAAAAATTGTCTAGAAAATCTTGGCAAGTTTAGCGTACGAAGGGTAATCATGTATATGTACACCTGGCAGACAAAAGTAGCAGAATTGAATTCTTGATATCGGATAATTTGCAGCTCATTATGAGCTAATTTTAGTTTTTTGCGATTTTTACGCACAAAACTTTTTGTTGAACATGACATATGCAAAAACATCAAACAATCTCTATTGGAGAGTGTTTCTAGGGACTCCCCCAATCCCTCAAAAAGAGGATCGTAAGGGGGTGAAAAGTTCGTTTTTTTACGATTTTTACACAAAATAAATTTTTTTGAACATGAAATATCCAAAAATACTAAACAATTTCAATTTGAGAATTTTTCATGGGACTTCCATAATCCCTAAAAAATTACCAACCTCCGCGGATGCGTCCTTGAAGGACATAAGGGGGTAAAAAGTTCGTTTTTTACGATTGTTGCACAAAACAAAATTTTTTGAAAGAAACTTGAAATTCCATTGATTTTTGCCCCTTAAAACGAAATCAAGGTCGTTTTACGGAAAAACTTGCTGAATTTCTTTAACAGTGTACGCTCCCAAAGGTCAAAGAATAATTTTCCCACAGATGTAAAACCTTCGGTCACGCGGGTCGTGCGTAAAATTTCAGTATTGACGAAAAAATACTTCTTGCCGAGAATATCATACGATTCGGTCGTGAGAAAATCACATCTGTGAATGGGAAAATTAGTTCTCTGTACATTAAAATTTCCCTTATGCCAATTATCCGACCGATTCGACGTACATGGGGATGGACGAAGATGAAATTTTATTACACCGTGTTTGGTAGAAAAATAGTATTTTATCCGGGCTGTTGGGATGAGGTTTTTTACTCGTGTAGAATCGACGTCCGAGCCGAAGGCGAGTAAACGAGTAAGCGAGTAAACGAGCAACTAAACGAGTAAAAAATCCCATCGCAACAGCCTGGGACAAGATTTTTTGTACTGATTTTCGAGTTTCCGAGTTGGGAAAATATGCAATATCAATTATCAGACGAGGAATCGTGAGAAGCAGTCCAGAAAAACGCTTCCCACTACAAAAAAATCCTACACATGGAGCAGTTCATATTGCTTATATTTTCAAAAAACTATGAATACGATGTCAACAAAAACGCAAATAAAAATCAATCTCTCTTTGGATTATCCTAAAGGGTAAAGACGATTTAAACAAAACAAAAAGTATCAAAGTACTAGAACATCCTTGAATAAACATCGTCGCTCAAATACCCGAAAATTGAAAGGAATCTGTACCTTCCATCATTCCACCCAAAAAACGAAAAAAAATCGCCTTCAATTTCCCTTATTTTCCATCTCAACCGATATCAAAACTCAAATACCCCCAAACTATATAATAATCGATAGTACAATATCGATTGTTTGCAGTGCAATCAGTCCGATGGACCATCACGATATTCAATCACAGAAACCATTTGATTCTCGGTACCGCTGTGCATATGGAAAATTGAAGTTGGTAAGGGGAGGGGGCTGTGTGTGTAGGGGGAAGAGGGCAAATGAGAATACAAGCCGAACGAATACCACTCGTGCCAACGACAAACGAGGGTAAGTACACGATCCCGAGGGTAAATCCATGAAAAGCTTTTTGTTTGCAATCTCTCCGCCTATAGCATCTCTCATTCCTAGCTACATCCAACCCCCGAGCCCCGCTTTTCCAAAACCCCTTGCCGCGAGAATCACATTTCCGAACGGTCTCCCCCGTCGACGTCCATTATTCTATGTAATACGTTAGTTGAACACTGCACCGGCAGGGAGAGCATAACGCTCACATTATATATTATATTAATTACCTCAGGCGTGCCACTGGCAATGTACACTTGGACCCCTTCTGTATATCCAGTCTTGATTTCAATGCCTCGATATCAATTTATCTGAAAGGGAAATAATGAAAGAACACGGATTGAATAATTGAATTTTCATGGACGGTCTAGTAATAATTTTTAGAGGGTGTCGTTGACTTTGCGATAAAAGAGAAGATTCTAGTTTTCAGAAGAACTTTCTGGCTTTAAAAAAATCGTGCACTGATGGGAACGTTGGAACGATTTAGCTACTGTTAACGAGGCTTTTCAACTATTACCGCGATTCTTTGATAGTTAATAGTTTAGAAGACTCGTTAACAGCAACTAAATCCTTCTGTCAGTGTGGCTCTAACACGCATTGTAAGAAGAACAATCACTGAAGATGAATGAAAAACAACTTCATGAAAAGCTGACTAGTGATTTTTCAGGGAGTGACATTGAATTCGATTTAAGGATATCCAAATATCCTTTACGGTTTGGTACAGATCACACTATAGATTCAACCATTTTTAATCATCAAATTTGTCACTTAAATTACGTGCGAACAATTTGAAAAAAATCATGAATATTCAGCGTCATTCAAATTACTCAAATTGTTCAATCTTTCGAAACCTTCATTTTTTAAAGCATGAAATTAATGTCTAGTAAAATTCGCGATATGAATAAATTGCAATTTTTTAATTATTTCATCAATATTCCTCCAAAAATGAAATTTCTATTTTTTTTTTAAATCATAAAATCATTGTAAAATATCCGGAGCCTTAGGGTCAAATGAGACTAAAATGAAATCTCTGATGTTCGACTACAAAACCAGAAAAGCATTTCAGTTGGGAAAAAATAGCCGAAGTACAAAAATTCATGAAATTCTAAATTTCACTGAAATTTAAATGAATTTCGGAATTTGTCAAGAGCAGAAACACTAAAATGCCTCGAATTTTTGTAAAATAATATTTCAATCTTTCATTTCAACGGTGATACGCAACATTCGTCGACTTTTTCATAAAAACCCTGGATTAAATAATGGTTTTTAAACATTTTTATTCATAAAAATGAAGACAACAATAACATGTTGTAAAAAAATTGCGATTCCGAATCTCAGTTTTCTGGTAATTATAGTTTTTTATCTTTTAAATAAAAAATGACCTAATCGTAGAGCTACTTCAAGCTCATTCATAGACAAGTCAAGTGAAAGTGGAAAAACAGGAAGATTCCAGTGATTCCCATACCACAGTATTAAAGACAAATGTAAGACTTCTATCGGTTTATGTTAATTACGAATTTATCTCGCGCACGAGTCACTTCAAGGCAACACGTCTTCTCCACCGAAGAGATCTCGTGATAACTCCTCTTAAAATCACTCATTAGAGAGATAATTCCACAATTACCCTCGCATTGCTAATCCTCCACTGATTTATGAATAAAACAATTTATAACCATTGTTATAATGATACAATTTACGATGTTTTTTGCCCGGTATGTGATACTGAATGCTCTGGAGGAGCTGTGTAAAACACGCGAGACTTCCTGTCTAGTGAAGATTTGGCGTCGACGCAAGGCGTATTACAGAGATAAAACACCTTAGCGTGCCAGCTCCTGATTTTACACCCTGGTCCCTCCTCATTTCCCCCTCACCGCTCCTTTAAACCATCCATAAACACACATTCCACTGGGTTTTACCCAGTGTTTCGTATCCCTCTGCGTCCAGTTTGAGGTTCTCAAGGCACTAATTAAAGTTACGGAGGTGGGTAGGCAAAACATGGACACCTTATCGTGTCTTTCTTCTCCCTAATGTATCAAAGGATCCATCAACAGTTTACAACCGTGTAAAACGTTAATTTCATCCGGATTAATGCGAATTTAATGAGATAAAAAAAAATCCAATTAGAAATTTTGCTGATGATAACTATTGTAAATTAATTTTTTTTATTTGGAAAAGGCAATCCTTTTCATGAATCGGAAATGAGTGAATGAAGATGATAAAGATATTGAAGACATTCATTCAATCAAATACATTTTGTATTTCGAGCTGGATGAGATAATTTATTCAATGTGTAGAACTGAGGAAGAATTATTCTGAACAAGAAGAAGCAGAAGAAGAGAAGGCGACGTCGAAGAAGAATAAAAAGAAGAAAAGAGACTATTGTTCGGAAAATGTTCTTTTATTATTAAAAGCGTATCACCTCCAACTCTGACCCAATTGATATCGAATTAATGTTCAATATCGCCTAAACCTCATTATTTCCAAATGTTTTCAGTTTAAGACCGCAACGGTGAGGTTCTTGATACGTTTTTCTAAACCAATGTTAGATGTTTTCCTTCCGCAATTGCGTAAACAGTTCTTCATTCTAAAAATAATGCATTCCAGAACCATGAGTTTCTTGAAATCAGTATCAGTTATAACTTTGTTCTCAGAAATAAAAACTCTTTCTAGTGAATAATCAGATTGTTTGAGAAGTTAACGAGATTAAGGTTATGAGTGCTGCCATTGAGAATGTAGGAAAATTGCACCCACAATACAAGATGACCTATTTTGCTTCGCTGGATACAGTCAATAAAATTTCATACGCTGGAATGAGCTTTTATGAATCCGAGAAACCACTCAGGCAAAAGGGATCGTCTCATTACAGAATTAATGAGATATTTTCCCAAAGAGGAATGGATCTCATATCTGGAAGTGATATTCTCCTCTTTATTACTTCCGCACAAGTCTGAAAATACTATAGTTTTACGAATTTTTAGACCATCTCAAGTTATCGTCATAGAAAATTTGAGAGTCCAAATTAGGAGTGATGTACTCATATCCAATGCAACCATTTAATAACATCGTTTGAACTGATGGAAATGAGCCAAATATCGAATGAAAATATCAACTATTGACTTGACATTGACAATATCAACTCCGTTAATCCCCGAATATTGAAAAAAAAATTCAACCGCGAGTAATACGGGCAAGCAAACTCCATCAAAGCCGGATGGTCGACCAGCCACAAACTCGCTTTTACTGTCGAATGATGCCACACCCGCAAAAACACAGGGTGCATCGATTTGCGCCAGACGAGAATAGGGTGAGAGGGGCGGGTGAAGGCGCAAAAATGAGAAAAACGAAAAATATAAATATTCGAGTTGAATCCACAAAGCGCTGGCATATGAGTCTAACCGTGAAAAGGCGGAAATAATAAACCGTTTCACGAGAGTCAAGTAACGTGATATTCCATTCGTAACATAAAACCAATTCTCCAATAATAGTTTTTAAAATACCGGGACGAAACGAGAGTACATTTTACCTCGAGGGGGTGAGTCCAAATCACTGGGTATAGCATCAGCTTGTAGTGAAACCATCTCAAGTGTGAAATGATGCTTTACAAGATTTTCACGATCTTCAAAAACTCGGGCAATTATATCAATTTTATTTAATTTTTCACGTAGATTGTTGTACACCCTGAGAAAAAAAAACAATCGAATATCTCGAATATGATTCTTTGAGCTATGAAAAAGCATTCATTTGGTCAATCCACGATAGGCTTTAGACAAGAAATCGGTGCTCTTCAGTGTAAAGCGAGTTAATTATTTTTCCTTAAAGGTAATACTTTCAAAATAATGAGAGAAGTTTCAAAGGGGAAGATGGTGCCATTACTTTGCTTTAAACTTATTGCAATTGAGAGTAAGAGACGGTCACATTTCAGGAATAGCTACCGATTTTGCTTTGCATGACTTCTGCATCAATTCATTTGTGATACATGAGGTCGAAGCTTTTAGCGTTTGCAGTAATTTTTCATCTTTTGATACAAAAGAAGCTTCTTCATGAGTAAAAAACTCTCATTTCATCGTGAAGTGTTCATGTTCACTTCAAATACTTCACAAAGGTCATACATAGCCTGTGACAATTTACCGAACTGTTATTCAAAGCCACTCGTCCTCAAGAACTGATATATGTGACTCGATAAATTAGTTTTATGATATTACGCAGTTTTTCCTATCAGTGTCAAACCGAGAATTTTCTTCCTCTCAATTCCTCATCTAAATTTAACAATTCCCTCACTTGGGAATAAATTCTCCAGTTTCCTTTAACGAATGAAAATACAAATGTAGAATTGGCAAAAAAGGAATGCTAAAAAAATCACCGTTCACCTCGCAATTTATTTTCTGCTCAATACCATGACGCATTTCCTTCCCTGATATCTCGCCCCAGCAACTCAGAATAATCACGTATAAAAGACACTGAGAAAGCCACGCAGAAAGGACAGTCGAGAGATACTCAACTTCTTGGGTAGGTAATCCCAAGCTGGTAGAAAACCCGAGAGTTACACCAGACCGTGGTATACATGTGGAAAACCATAAACGGTGCCGCCCCATGTACAAACCATCAGAGTAGGGCCCCAACGGGTCATTGTCTCCCTCAGTGTAGTTTTCTCAAGAAAATACAAGGTACTACTCTCGTCATACCAGACCGAATGACAACGACAATGACCGGATGAGTGAGTTCAAGGGACTTCTTGTCTTTCATCTTGAAGAGAAATCTTAGATAAATGGGAAATGAGGGAGAGAAAGAAATCCAACATTTATGAAGAAATCTTATTTACACAAGTTTCAAGGAAAGGAGTGAAGGGCAAAATCAGAGGGAATGGAAAACCATCAATATTTGTGATTTCTAATCCCACAATTGAACCTGTTTTATAAAAAACAACAAATGAGACATCATAAATTTGAAATAAAAGATTCTCGATTAAAACACCCAGAATGTTTAGAATGCATGCGGACAAACAACAGTCAAATACAAGAAATATTCTGAAGTTTTTCTTTGCATCAATTCTCTATTCATTCAATACCAAGGTCCCCCATTCATGATTCACTGGGTCGAAGTTTCCAGTATCTTTAGTAATTTTCTTATCTCTCAACAAAAGAGAAGATTCCTGCAGTTGAGAAATTCTTACTTCATCATGAAGTGCTGATGTTCAAGCCATGAAAACGTACCATAGAAATAGCACTCCAGAAATTCCCTGAATTCCAACTAAAAATCCCCTAAATAGCATTTCGCGTCACCATTACCTTGTGTCACGTAATTGTCATCACATTACTTTCGCCGTGCACTCAAGAACTATTCTACTATTAAAATGGCTGTTTAGCTCACCCTTGCCTCTAAAATTACCTTCCCTCCCATGATCACCAAAATTAAACCCAACAATCCTTCATTAAATCCTACGAACAGCGTAACAATAACAATCCGATTGTTAGAACCATTTCCAAGTTTAATTCGGTTACGCGATAAGGTTAGTTCTTTCCTTTGACCTCATTGCGATTGAGGACAAACAACAGTCAAATTCAAGAAATATTCTGAAGTTTTCTTTTGCATGAATTCTTTGTTTATTCAATGCAAAAGTTCCCCATTCATGATTCACTGGGTCGAAGCTTCCAGTATCTTTAGTAATTTTCTCATCTTCCAACAAAAGAGAAGATTCCTGCAGCTAAAAAATTCGTACTTCATCGTGAAGTGCTGATGTTCAAGCCATGAAAACTTACCATAGAAATAACATTCCCGAAATTCTCTGAATTCCAACTAAAAATCCCCTAAATAGCATTTCGCGTCACCATTATCTCGTGTCACGTAATTTTTATCACATTACTTTCTCCATGCACTCCAGACCTGTTACACTATTAAAATGGCTGTTCAGTTCACCCTTCCCAACAATCCTTCATTAAATCCTACGAGCAGCGTAACAATAACAATCCAATTGTTAGAACCATTTCCAAGTTTAATCCAGGCGTGAAGCAAATAACAAGGGCGCTTGTCTTTACCCGTCCAGTGATATATTCATGAATTAATTCGCCACAAGAGGTGAAGGGGTGGTTGCATTGCAAATGCACGTGAATTAATGAAAACACACGTTACGTTTTGAATATATGTGTCATTATGAACCCAAAACAGCGTGTTTTGAAAAGGTGTATTTGTGCATACGGAGCGTCAAGTGTGGTGAGACGGCAGAGTACAAGGGGTGTTATGCGAGTAAGGGGGGAGGGGGTGGCTGTGTGGGGGACTGAGTAGAAAAGGGTTGAAGGAGGTGGGACGGAGCGTGCACAAGCATCGATATACCCGTGTTACTCAGAGAAGGTTAACATACATACATTTATCGATTAGTCGTTAGCTATCAGGTTTCGTTGCTAGGTGATATCTATAGTGATATCCACCCACCCAACCCCTACTAAGCGCAACCCCTCCTGCTCCATCTCTTTTATCTGAATGTGCGGCTTTTGTAGATGATAGGACAAACGTTATTGCCCCGGTTTGCATCCCCAATGGATTCTACGTTATTTCCTTTCTCTGCTTTGACTTCTCCATTTCTTTATTTTTGTTATCGACTTTTCCTCGAGTGCAGGTGAATCTTATCAGGATTTTTGGGGTGTACTAGTGTAGTATTTTTTTTGTCGATCATCAGATCAGAGACAAAATACCAAAGAGTGTAATGTTAAAATTCGCTGAATGTACGGGGGGATTTATCTGTCTTTTTGGTACTTTTTCACCAACAGCTCACAAATTTTACTTTGTTTTTGAAAAATTACGTCACAAACGGAAAATTTATACTTTGTCTGACATTTTTTCTCTCTTCATTTCAAACAAAAACCTATGAAATCCTTTTTTCTTTCCAATTAGAGAAGGTGGTGGTGCCCAACTAAGGAATGATGATGTTTTTTGCATCCTAAGACCTAAATCTGAATAAAACAGACTGCTCTCAAATCTTCTCCTACTATTCATTTTCATATTCTCTAATTATAAATGTAATTGTAAAATAACTAGTTGTAAAGAATAATACTGAATTTTCACTTGGAAAACATGGAATCTCTCTCCAGTAAAAAATTGTGCACACTCGTCCAACAATTTTGGACTGTAAGGACCCAAAGGGTCACAAGGACCATTTTTTCAATTAAAAACAGTCAAAAATATTAAATTTCAATGGTAAAATTTAAATGACAAATATATATATTTGTATAAAAAAAACTTTGATCATTGATTTATCCTCGAGTTTTAAACATTTTATCTGATTATTTTTTAATTTTAGACACATCATTCGTTTAAAATAACATAATTCGTTGGAAATTTCAATCGCATTTAATGTTTGTTTTTTTACGCTTAAAAAGTGAGCGGTGTTGACCCCGCTGCCCCTACCTAGATTGTTTCGTAATTTACGAGATAATTAGAACAATTGGGCTTTATTTATTGTTCGAATAAAAGCCATTTATTTTGTTTTGATCGCTAGTAAAAAGAAAATTGGATTGTTTGTGGGGGAAACTGGAGTGAAATTTTTTTCTTTTGATTTATTTGATTTATGAATTAGGATTTTACTTATGAATGACGATGGAGGAGATTATTTGATGATAGGGGAATAAGGGATGCCTGAAAATCATGGTTCTTAGGATTAATGGGGGAGATTTCCTTGACAATGGTGAGGGGAGAGTAAACTATAAAAATGATCTTTTGATCTTTTTTCGTTGAAAATAGGGGCTTTCAAGATAATTATGTAATTAGTATTAAAAAAATCGGAATTAATTGTCACATTATCTAGTTAATGAGTATTTCCTGCCCCCACACACAACATTTCTCATAATTTTCCCCAAATCTAATCTTCCCCTTCTATTAGAAATAATCATCGGCGATTTTTCTTTGTCGTTGACTGATAAAGCCCCTTAATTAGAGAACTTCTACAGGCATTAATTCCAAAAAAATCACTGAATCAGAGAATATATATGAATAATGACATCACAAGTCTCCAGAAATTGATTTCATGTCAAAGAAATAAAATTGACGGAAATAATTTCCATTATTTATTCATAACAGAAGAATCATGTTCAAAATGTCATCATGAAAAAAAATCAGGATTACTTTTTGAATCGGTTGGAAAAACAATCTCCATACTTTTCGTTTAAATTGGGGGCTCGATGCATAATTATCCAATCAATCAAAAATCAATATCAACTGCAAAATTATCCCTTTAATGAGGATTCCCCCTCCAACAAATAATATCCCTCCCCTTTTCCCCCAAATCAAATAATTTCTTCCCATCAAAAATCATCCACAATTTTCCC
Organism: Diachasma alloeum; assembly: GCF_001412515.2. Lineage (NCBI taxonomy): Eukaryota > Metazoa > Arthropoda > Insecta > Hymenoptera > Braconidae > Diachasma > Diachasma alloeum. Next base: position 1,590,981 of record NW_021680447.1, on the reverse strand, counting down.
CTGCAATTCACTGACAAAAGACCGCAATCACAGAACTTCTACCTGCATTAATTCCAAAAACTTTCGTCGAATAAGAAAAAATATAAATCATAAAATTATAAAGTCCAAGAGAATTTTCTCAAGTTAATCCCAAAGTCCGGAAATTCAAGAGGATTTTACAGAGGACTCCCTCCCCTTCCGCCGTGTCCATTGCACTTTCGTTCCACCCCCCCCCCCCCCCCCCCCCCCCCCCCCCCCCCCCCCCCCCCCCCCCCCC
>NW_021680447.1:1569574-1590627 GCF_001412515.2 Diachasma alloeum | reverse complement strand
CCCCCCCGCGCAACCCCTCCCATCCTTCCATCCGCCGTTCTCTTACACGCGAGTGAAAAACCGATTCCAAAGTTTTTCAATGTGACCCGGCAATAAAACTCCCGGACAGCGATTTTTCTTCCTTCCCAGCAAGAAATTTTATTTCGCTCGTCGACGATGAGAAAGAAAATACGGGAGTGAAAGAGAGATGGCGAGTGAGAAGGGATGAGAGAGATTCGACGACAAATAAACCAACTTTTCGAATATCATGAAATTCTCAATGTTCGTAGGTTTCCACGTGCCCACTAATCGAAGTTCTTTGGAAGAGAAAGGGGGAGGAGAAGGAGAAAGGGAATGAGTGGAGAGTGTTTGGGGAAAAAAACGAGAAGCAAAAAACAGTTTGAGGATCTGTGGGGGCCACCGCAAGTGTGGCATGTCGTTTTTCGAGTGGTTTTGTCGCACATACTAATTGCAACTCGATCTATGACCAATTTCAACCCCAAGTGGAAACACAAATGTGCCATCTGGTCACATATGCAACGTTGAAAATTTTTCGCTGCAATTTTTGGCACACTTCTGGAAAGTTTTTATCACGGATTGTCCCGAGAGTAGAAATCAGTTCTGCTGAAAAATTATATGTTCCCCTGATGAGATCTCTTGTCATTTGAATCAATTTACTTGTGGACAGAAAAAAAGTTTCCACCAGAACAATAATTTTCGTAGGAGTTATTGTTCTCGTGAGACATTTATGTCTTTCGGGTAAATACATTCGTTCTGCAGAGAGTTATATGAAGCTTCAGTTTTATCAAGTGAATGTTCTTGAGTAGTGTATATCTTTGTCCACTAAACACTTGCAATTTCCATGGAAAAAATGAAACTTTCAAGTGGAAACTACAATTTTCTTGCCGAAAACTGTGTGATTGGCAAAAATAAATACAATAATTTCGAGGTGACAATTTTTTTTTCTATGGTATAAACCTATGGAGTTCTCTCAGATCAAGTGATTGTCGTACAATAGATTATATTTTTTCCTGCTAACAGTGTGAATTTTTCTAGGGATATTTGTGATGATCATGGCAAAAATTCAATTTTTGTGAAAGATTTGAGATTTTCTTCTATCAAGTTGATAAATTTTCCTCAAGTAAATCTGTTCCACTCTACCCAATATTCTCACGTGGAGCAATCAGTGTAGTGGATACGGATGTTCCAAGGAATTTTAACATTGATAATTTGAAAATTGATAGAAAAATCAATGCAAGTTATAAATATCAGTTCAATATATTCGTAAGATTTCAATTAATGGATAATTTAGACTAATTTGGTCCTGAATATGCATGTTATTATTGAAAAGTCAAGTAAGTTGGGGAATTCTAACATCACGCATGCTTAAAAATATAGAATTCTGTTGTTGGGAATGAGAAGCATTAATTTTCAAATTCAATATCAGATTTGAGAATATTCAATCATGATATCGACTCAGTGGATGAAATGACGATTTCAATAACTCGAATGAAGGAGTCTCAATTGAACTTATGCAATTACCTCAGGTCAAAAGAATTAATTACAATTCAAATAAAAAATCGCAGAATTCAATTGGAACGTTGACAATTGGACAAAAGGGAAGCCTTCAAATAAACGTCAATCAACTGATTAAATAAGATATTTACCTCAGCCAGAAAATTGAATAATGAAACCATTGAATTCATTGTTTGCGAATCACTGAAGCAATTTAATGCCGCCAAAGTAACGAAGAATGATAGCTCATTTTCCAAGCAACAAAACACTCTCCTTCACGTAAAAACAAACACATTAAAAACCACAATTATTTTGAAAAAAGGATCATTAATGAATAGCTTATTTGGTTGGCCAAAAAAAGAAGACGGAAATGTCCAATAACCATTTAAAAAAATTGAAAACAATAAAAAAATCGAACGAGAAAATCCACCGAATCAATTATTAAAAAAATGAACCATCAATTGAAATCTTTAATTGCACAAAAAACTGAATAAAAAAAATGAAAACCATCACGAAATGAAATAAATTGAGAAATCCCAATTAAACGCGCTTGTTTCCCCAACAAAAAATGTGAAAACAACACTGAAAGGATTAACCGATAAAAACTGTGAAATGAATCCATCAATTTTATCCACCAAAAGCAACGAATTTCACTTTGTTTTGTAAAAAAAAGAAAATGTTCCACAATATTCGGAAAATTGTTAAACAAATTGGAAAACATTGGAAACATGTAAAAATCCAACAACTGCCCAATAAAGGAGCAAAAAAGAGATGGGAATAATCGTAATATAAAATTAAAATTATTTTATTGCATACAAAATCAGTCAACTATATTGTAAAATTTTTCAAGTTTTCAAGTATGTTATAAATCAGTAATTAACTTCGCAAAAATGAAGATTATGAAATTAATTGAAAAATTAAACTCAGATGTTTAGAAATAATTGTTCAATTGAGAACTAAAAATGATTTTCAGATTTAAATAAAAAAGTCGTGAATTTTACTTAATCTTTTTATTTTAAACTTCTTTTAAAATTACTTAGTAGCAATTTTTGTCGATGCCTGCATAAAAAAAGAGAAAATACGCCCAATCATTATAAAAAAATGAACGATGCCTCCAATTGCTCCACAAAAACCAAATAAAAAAAATAAAATCACCACTAAGAGAAATAAATGGTAAAATCCCAATTAAACTCGCTTGCCCTCTCTAAAAACAGAAAAAAACAAAATACCAAAATGTTCAACCGAAAAACTTTGAAATAAACCCATCAATTTGATCTACCAAAAACACCGCAAAATCGCAAATAAAAATGCCTCTCTTCGTCTCCCCCTCGAAAATACCCGAGTATAGTTCTCGCCACAAAAGAATGATTGTGGCTGGCTACTCCCACTCTCTCGAATTTAGCTGCTACTCGACGTCCCCTGCCCCCCAGATCCAAGACCATTCTTTCCTCGCGGCAATGATAAACTGGGGATTGAACCAGCGTCGCCAGGAGCGTTTGCAATCTCCAACCAATGTTTACGTCAATGAGGCAAGTGGTTGGGGGGGAACGACTGCTTTTTCGTGAACAGATGCTCGCCGTCCCCACAGGTCTTTCTGTGCTCGTTTGCCCGTAAACACCACTAGTGGAATGTCTAATGAGGCAGCATTCATGTCCAATCGTGATAGGGTTTTTTTTTTCCGCCAACTGTTTTGTGCCCCCATATCACTGTCGTCTTTTCGGTTAGTGACTCGATCCTTTTTCGGGGGTTTCATGAATTTTCGGTGGACCGATGCACCATTCTACTGTGGGTTTCGAAGAAAAATTACTAAGGAAAGCAATTTCACGTGGAATTACACAGGGCTGAAGAATTTTTTGGCATTTAAATGCTGTTATTTTTATTCGATTATACTGCATGAAGAAGAAAAAGTTTCTACGGGCCTAAAAATAATGAAAATGTTACTGTTGAAAATTTTCGTCTGAATTTTTGGGGTCAAATTCCGGAAATTTTTGTTGTGTTCAAGTTCCAATGAAATTTCAGGAAATCTTGTCATTAGAAAATCTAATATTTCATCGATTATGAAATTGAAAAAATTTAAAATACAAATGAATAATTGAATTTGTTTCAACTTTCGGAAACCTTGGATTTCTGATAAAATTCTGAATATGAATAAATTTGTTACGATTCTGAACAAATGATTTATGTGATGGAAAATTTTCGTAATTAAAAAAAATTGCAATTATTCAATCATTTCATCAGTTCAAAAGTAAACTTTCCAATTTTCTTTCAGATTTTTAAAATGTTTTCTAACGGTTCAATGAATTTGAATCGAGATGTTACGAATTTAAGAATTGAGATTTCCAAAGAAAATTCTCTCTAAATATGTGGAAATTTCTCACATTTTCAGAATTTTCTGCTTGCTCAATTCCAGATGTGCAATTCAAAGATTTTTACTTTTCTCTCTCTGCAAATTAATATTCTTCTGTTGTTCCATCATCCTTCATGAACGCAGTGAACTTCAATGAAAAACCAATCTAAACTTCAATGAAAAACCCAGAAAAACTCGCTGGAAAAATTGTTTCACTCCTCAACTTCACGGAGAAATGAAAACCACCACTGACTGTGAATTTTTTCCCGACATCCCCGTGTAACATGGCAACTGCGGACATCCTTTCCATCTTTTTATGGATCTCACACCCTTTCTCCACCGCCCACCAGCATTGAATCAAAGAACAAAGTGAGTCTAAAGAAAACGTTCGGTAAATTGCCAATTACACTTTCATCTCGAGTCAACCCTCGATTTTTTACCCCCCGAGTTGCCCTTTGTATTTCTCATCCCGCGAGAAGAGAAAAAGAAAATAAATAAAGATGAAAGGATTTTCAAGGCAGAAGCCTCCTGGTCTGTTCCATTTCCCCTCAATTTTCCAGAATAATAAAGAGAGAGAGCCAGCAATTGTTTGAAACTAATTATCTCCAATTTGCGATAATCTAATGATCTCAATGACAGACTCATTAAATTTGAAGTCAGGCCGTTCATTGAATAACAGATACTCGCGCGTATCTACGTATACAAAATAGATGACCCTCACTAGTAATGCATGCCGTTGTGAAAAGGCTTTACTCACTCGTAATTCACCCAGAATTCATTGCTATTATGATCTCGTGTGCTTATAGATTAAGTGTCGTACGGCACGTGGCTGTTTCCCGGAGGTCAAAGTGCCTGCGTGAGTGTTTTCATGCCAAAAACATGTCTTCAGCGAATTTACAGAGAAGCTGTCACTGACGTAGCTGAGGGAATGCAAGTGGAAACACATAACGGAAGGTTTATAGCCTAGTAAATGACTAGAAAGCAATCGTACGGGGTTAATGATGTCTTTGGGATACGGTTTCATTCACGATATACTGTTTGATAGATGTTTATCCATTCATCTGACACGTCATCGAGAGATTTTTATGGCAAATAAAATGGCTTTATTCGGGAATTTTGAGACAGCGAGATGCATTGTATACTTACAGATATTTCTACTAGGGAAGAAACGAGTGTAAACAGTACACTGTTGAATAAATTGAACTTTGTGAACAATTTGTACAGTTCTTTGACTAGGGATATTGAATTTGATTTGAGGAGAAATGGATTGTGAAATTTCAAATTTTGGGAAGAATTCAAGGGAATTTAACAATTTCAAATAAAAAAGACGAAAAATCCCAAATTTAGATTAATTTTTTAATTCACGAATACTAAATGTATTGATTTTTTCTTTAATTTTCACTGAATATTAACCAAAAATTTATGATTTTCACTAATTTTCTGATAATTTAAGGATATCCAAAGTGTATTTTGCAGTTTGCAACCATTTTAAGTCATCAAATTTGTTAATTCAATTGCATTTTGCCCAGAATTCTTTTCTTTTTAAACATTCGTTATGTATAAATGAATAATTGAAATTATTTAAACTTCCGGAAATCTCATTTTTAGGCTCGAAATCAACTTCTGGTAAAATTTCAAATATGAATAAATTTGTTGCAATTTCCAACGAATGATTTTTATGGTGGAAAATCGATTGTTCATAAATTATGTATAGAAAATGTATTTCATTAATCTCTTTCCAAAAGTAAACTCTCTAATTTTTTTTCGGATTTGTAAAATGTTTTCTAACAGCTCAATATCGAAATTCATATTCAGACCTGCAAAGTTTAAATAAAATTTTTTCTTCTCGTATACCCTTTCGGGTCTTTACAATTTATTCCCTTCCCATCCCCCTCCACCCCCTGTACCGCATTTGCCGAAGGGAGGGAAAACCTCATTCGAGGGAAAAATCTGCCCTGGTAGAGTCGTCCTTTTGACGGGACTACCGCTCGGCAGTGAAACTGTGAGATTAGAGCGCTATAAATTTTGACCGCCGGTGCCGGGAAGCGAACCCGGATCACTGGCATACGAGTCTAGCACTCTAACCGCACGGCCACTATCGTCGGTGCAAAGTTTAAATAATAAAATCATGGTAAAATATCCGGAAACTTAGAGTCGAATGGGACTCAAATGAAAGCTCTCATGTTCAAATACAAAAGTGGAAAAGCATTTTGCTGGAGAACAAATAGCCAAAGTACTTGGATATCCTTAAGGGGAAAAGGCCTTAAGGGGAAAAATTCAAGTGAATTTATCAATTTCAAATAGTAAAAACAAATTTTCAATTAATTTTAAATTGTTGAATACATTTACTTGATTTTTGAATCCAATTTCCACTGAATATTGACCAGAAATTGATAGTTTTCACTACTTTTCTGATGATTTAATTACGACATCAATGAAATATAAGGTTTTTCAATGATGAAAATTCAGTTTCAATGGGAATGTCACTTTCCGAAATTTTCCCGAATTTGGCACCTATAAATCAGAAAAAATTCCTAACCGTGTAGTTCACTACAAGAATGAATGTCATCAGATAAAAAATTCGTCTACCGTGTCTCAACAATTATTGAGCCAAAAAAAATTGTCTGTTATTTTTACTTCTGTAAATTTGGAAATTAACAATAACTTCCTCCCTGAGGATCGGTCAGTCGATAAAAAGTTAGTAGTGCAAAAAAATTGGCCAGCAATGTTTCGTTCTGCAAAAGTGTCATTTCAAGCCAAAAATACAAGGACACATGCATCATTTTCTTATATTCCCCAGATAATTATTGTTCCAGTGAACCAATCATTCCAATTATTTAATTTTCAGGACTTCTCATTTTGGTTAAAGTCTTCCAAGAATTAATCCAAAGAATCCGAAGGATTCCTCGCATCCAAGATATAGTGTAAATACTTTTGCTAATTATAATGACGACAGTCATTCGTCTCTTTGCACTCCTCCCGAATATAACGAAAGAGGGAAATTGTTCTACTTACGTGGAAAGAAATGCGTAATTGTCGGTAAAAGTTTTTTCGATCGTCTTTTTTCATTGTTCGAAGGAATTTCAATCCTCCAGAGACTAGGAGATTTATCATTCCGTACATAACGCTCGCAAATTTCATCGCGCTTGATGTACACGTTACTCATGCTAATTACACTAATTGGATGACTGGTTAATAACTTGTTAGCTTCTACCCGGCGGTGTGCATTTATTCCAGTATCGTGTTCACCCTTGCACTTATCCCTCGTTTGCCCTGTGTTGGCATCACTCAACAACGAAAATACTCTCGTTAGTACTTGACGATTTAGGGATAATTTTATTTGTAGACAAAAGTCCGTTACACGGCCGAAAAAACTTTTTTATCTCAAACGATTGCATTCTGCTTCATTTTAGAATCATTCTAAATCATTTTAATTTTCTGACATATTCGCCAGAAAACACTGAGAGAAACACAGCAGAAGTTTCGAACAAGTCTAACGTGTGTCAAAAAAATTGTTTCTTAAAAATGATCAAAAAATGATTTTTTGGTTCCAAAGATGTGAAGCACTGCACTGTTAAAAATTTTCGTCTGAATTTTCCGTGTCAAATCCCGGAAATTTTTGTCACTTTCAATTTCTACTGAAATTTTAAGACATATTGTCATAGTAAAATCGAATATTTCGTTGACTTTATGTTCGAACGATTTGAAAATCAATAAAATACTTGATTTTTCAGTTCAATTATTCCACGAAAATTCAGAAAAATCAGGAAAATGCAGCGAAAAATAGAGAATTCATGTCATTTTGTTTCTGAATATTAATGTTCCACTGAAAATTCAATCAAGTTGGGAAATTTCCATCTCACCGCCACTGAAAACTCATGAATTTCTGTGAATTCCACTTAAAACTTGAAATTTCATAACCATTTTTTCCCTAAATCCGATTCAATGTCGCTCTCATGAGATTTACTAAAATATCTTCCAGAAAATTAAAAAAATTTCTAGCAGTGTAACGTTGGACCACTAAAAGTATAATAATAAAATGATTGCAACCCTTTCGTAACTTACAATTGAATGAGATAGAAGCTTTTGTTCAAGTACAATTGAAAAAAAGATATTCACACTATTAAAATTTTGTGCCACTTCCACTAAACTTTTAAGCAATTTGGCATTGAAAACTGACGATTTGATGAAAAAAGTCAAGGAAAACTAAATTTTAGTTCAATTATCTCATAAAAATTGACAGAAACCAGGAAAAAATAGACTTCCATTAAATTTTCAAAGATAATTCCAATCAAATTCAATTGGAATTGTGCGAAACAAATTCAATTCAATTTGTCGCTTTTAAATGCTGCGGTATAAATTCATACGCAAATATTCCCCCAACAATTCCAATTGCTTCTCATAATATTCTCCCCCCACGAATCGCCTCCACCGTCTCATATCCTAAAAAATATCTCAAACATCGCTCCTTAAAAAACTCCACAATTCACCTCACTGAAGCAGTACCCTGTCAATTTCCCCCAAAAAGCCCCCGAATAATCCCCCCAAACGTGAATTCATTTATTCTCCCCCGCAAACCATCTTTAACAAGAAATCTCACCCATCAGCCCTAAAATATTCATTCCCAATCATTCCATCAGGCCTCCTTAACCCTTCAAACTCTCGTTAATGGCACAATTATTTCCTCCGCGTACATTTTATCAAGATTTATCCAGTCAGGTAATTTGAATGCTCCCCCCCCCTCCCCTCTCTTTTATGTCTCCCTTGATCTTCAAACGTTTCATGCAATTCCGTTGCCAAAAACCTGAAGAATAAAAAAAACCTGAAATTGATGTTTCAAGATACACAGCTCCGGGGCAAATGAGATAAAACCAAAAAAGAATTGCTACAGAAATGAGAAAGAAGTGGTGGGAGAAGTATGTGTTGTAAAAGAGAGGCAACGTGGTATCTTACCGGTTGGGATGAGTGAAATTCCATCGAGTAACTAACCACGGGGGAATACCAAAACTGGTATAATATATATATACTTGAAACGAAGGCACATGGCGCTTGAGGTGCTTTCCTTTGTAGGTATCCCCTTTGTCGGGCGACGGGGATCCAAACGACTACGACGAGAGTTATGCGAGATTAAATCTCAAGGCCGGATTAAAATATGATTGAGGCAGAAAGCGCAAACGCAGCCCTGGAGTGGAGAGAACGAGAGAGATAGTTCTAGGCTCCAAGACAAACGGACCAGTTCGTTGGAGAACAGGGGGGAGGGGAGACAAGGCGTGTGGCGAACGGTGAGAGAGACTCTTTCTGCACTTTTCGAGTATTTCACTCACTTTTGCAGTAATTAGTTTCGAGGAAATTTCGTGTGACGCGGGATTTTATCTCCGGCTTGCCGACGGTTTCTCATATTTGAGGATTTTTATAGTTACGGAATCACGCGGTGTTTTATTTACGTTTGAAATTGCCATTCCATGCTTTTTGATAATTGATAAGATTTGAAGTTTATGATGAGAGGTTTTATTTGATTTTTTGGAGTTCGGGAGTGGGGCATTTTGGTTATTTAATTGGGGGTCATTAGGATGTTGGAGATGAGAATGACTGGGGTTATTTGAGGTGGTCTTGGGGCTTACTAAGAGAATTTATGAGGTCATTTGTTGATTGTTGGTTGTTAATGAATTTGAAATCAGTGGATTTGGAGGAAAATGTCATGGCTATATTTTTTAAAAGAATTAGAATAACAACGTGAGAAATCATTAATTTGAAAGAAACATGTTGAATATATTAAAACGCTTGATTTAAAATTTCTCTATTCATTTCCACCAAATTTTTGTTGGAAATTTATAACCTCATGTCTTTACTATGATATCGATAAAAATGTTTTAATTATAAAAAGTAAAAACCAGAATGAAATACGAATAAAATATAATATAAACTCTCTATTGGGCAGGATATTAATTAATTTTTGCTTGAAATTGTAATTCCATCCTTTTCGCTAATTAATAAGATTTGAAGTTTAAGATGAGAGGTTTTTGAAGTCCCGGGAATGGAACATTCTGGTTATTTGATTGGGGATCATTAGGGAATTTGAGATGAGAATGAGTGGGGTTATTTGAGGTGGTCTTGTGGCTTGATAAGAAAATTTATGAGGTAATTTGTTGATTGTTGGTTGTTCATAAATTTGGAATCAGTGGATTTGGAGGGAAATGTCATGATTAGATTTTTTTAAAATAAGTATTAGAATGAAAAAGTAAAAATCATCAATTTGAAACAAACATACCCAGACATGACGTATTTGAATAAAAACAAACTCTTCATTTTTTACAATATTTCTATTGGAAATTTATGAATTCATGTCTTTATTATCATTTGACTGAAAATATTTTAAATAATGTAATGTACTAAAATGAATGTAAATATAATATAAATGTAATGGTTTAAATAATATGAAAGAATAAAATTTAATGTAAACTCTCTATTGGGAAGGATTATCACATCTTAATGAATTTTTACTTAGTTGCGGAATCTCGAGGCGTTTTATTCTCATTTGGAATCGTCATCCTATCCTTTTCGCTAATTAATAAGATTTGAATTTTAAGGCGATAGGTTTTATTTGTTTTTTTTTCAAAGTCCCGGGAATGGGACATTTTGCTTCTTTGGTTGGGGGTCATTAGGGAGTTTGTGTTATTTGAGGAAGATCTTGGAACTTGATAAGAGAATTCATGAGGTAATTTGCTAATTGATGTTGGTTATTAATAAATTTTAAATCACTGGATATGAAGGAAAATGTCATGATTATGAAAATTAACAATTGGAATAAAATTCGAATAATAGTATATTTCTAACCTAGGGAGGGAAAATAAAGGATCCTCAGCCGCCAGTGCAATTACCGAGCCGAAGGCGAGGTTGGTATGCACGCGGCTGAGGGTCCTTTATTTTACTTCCCGTGGTTAGAACACGATTTTCCGTCTCGGCGTAGGCGCAAAGTCAGAGTTCACTCCCGCGAAGCGGGAGGGAAATGTAACTTTGCGCCCGCCGGGACGGAAAATAAATAATTCATTAATTCTGAATAAATCCACTATTAGAAACGATTATTACAAGTTAATGAATGCATTCTTTCGCCATCCAAACAACAATTTAATTCCTAATTAATAAAGTCTTTAAATTAAATCTCGATTGGTATCAAATGAACATTCATTTATAAATACAAAGCTATTCATTTGATGCAAACGAAGTTTATTCACTTTATACAACTGGTTCCTCTGTGTGCATAACAGTCTTTTTCACAAATGAAAAAGGCACATTTTTTTTAGTAAAGAAGAATAAAAATGGAAATAAAAGAAAATAAAGGAAGTGATGATATAAAATTTAAATATTCAACATCAATTAAGAAATCCCTAATGAGAGTGCCCTAAAAATGTAATTGAAAGACTATTTTCGTTTTTCTTAATGCACACGAGAATTTTTGAGTAAATGACACAGTTGCATGAACCTCACGAACAACGCAGGCATGGTGATACCGAGTGGCATACATGTACTCTCTGGAGTTGAGAGTCTCGTGGGAAAGATACTCGGGTCGGAAGAGTGAACGAAGGTGGGATAAGTTTAAATAGGTCCCGTGGAAATTAGGAGAAGAGACTTGAATTACCTCTTGAATATTCATCCCCACGGATGTACGATACATTTGCTATTTTTGCCTTGTGTTCTTGCCTCATAAGAGAGAATGACAAGGGGAACTGTACAAAGGGGCTCAGACGGGGTTTTTAAAATTCATGGGTATTCTAAATGTGTATTTCCGCTTTGAGAACTTATTCATGATAATTTATTTGTGCTATTTTTATTTCTGTGGCGATGCTTCAGAAATTTTTATTAGTTTCTCTGTTTAGTTTCATTGAGTGATTAATACTTCAACTAATTAGATCCAGCGAAGAATCAATAACTGTTTTATTATGAAAACAATGAGGTAGAAACAATTTATAAAATTTTATAGAAATTGCTCCGTCTGTATCTCTTAAATTATGGGCTTGGGGCAAAATTGTAATGAATATCTTTTGTCGCAAATTTTATCGCGGGGTAAGGTCTTTTGACATTTTTTTCTAAATCTCTTCGTTTGCGAAATATTTATGAAATAGTTAATATAATTGCACTATTTATTATTCATTTTCGCATCAATCCAACAGTATTTTTTTGGAGTGCTAGACTCACACATTTATTTCAATAAAAAATCTCAATTATCAGGAATAAATAATTCATTAACTCGGAACCAATCCTCCGTGGTAATCAGATAAACAATTCATTAGATCCGAATAAAGAATTATTATATTCCTAATTAATGAAGTATTTATTTGAATCAAGAAAAAATTTGATTATTAAAAAAACTATTCATCTTATTTTAATAAAATCGCAAATAAAAATCTAGTTCAAATTTGAGTACCCCATTTATTGGATTCCAGTAAAGTTCATTCAATTTAGATAAAGCATTCATCTCTGATGAAAACAGCTATTTAACTTTTTTTAATGAATTTAAAGTTTCATTAATTCGCGAATACTATTAAAAATTTTTGACTGATATTCCAGGCGCACTTCTTGGAAGTTGATGTCACATTATAGATCCACTGGAATTCCAGAAAATTCTTCAAATTGCAATTTGATTTTTCAATTGATTGAAAATTCACTGCAATTTAACACTAAATATTCGCAATTCTCTTGTACATTCACTTGACTTGAGGCATTCTCGTCTCAATAATGCTTAAAAATGTTCAATTTAATTAAACTTTCACTGAAGTCTAATATTTGATAATTTTTTCCTGCTAAATCAAATCCAATATCACTCTCCAGAAAATTAATAGTCAACTATCCCCGGGATTAAACTTTTTTTCAACAATGCAATAACCATTTCCCTCCAACCCAATTCTTTCCTCAGCCTGCAGAACAAAACCCCCTGAAAAAACTCTAATTACAATTTAAATAAGCTTCATTAACTCTCTTAATCCTAACTCACTATTCCCTGAAATCCCGTCGTCCCAGTCCATGAAAAAAACAAATGAAAATGCACAAGTGTCTGTATACCATCGCACCGTTGAAAAGTAGACCAACTCAGGGATGAAAGGCGAATAAAAAATACCTGGGAAGGTAAAACGTCTGAGTTTGAACAACTTCCGGGTAAATTAGGAAAGATAACTCGTATATACGACTCTTTAAGTATTCCTCAACGCCTCAGCGTCTTGAGTAAACCCTGAAGATGGTAACTGTCCCCCTTCATCCTTACCAACTGGCTGAGACTTCTGCTTCTTCAACATTTTATTCCCATCACGCTACTCCACTCACTCTACTCCTTTAGTCGTAAATTCGAGTTTTGGGGACTTGAATATTCACTTCGGTGTAATTTTGTACATTCCAGAGTTTTTGGACTTTGTTCTACAGTTATTTCATCCAAGGGAAGGTAATGATGATTGAATTTACAACATGTATCAGTGCATCACATATTATTGAAAATTTTTGACTAAATTTCCGGTGCACTTCTTGACTTTTTGTATAAAGTAACTGTACGACTGATGTTTCAAAGAAGTTATTTCATGAAAATTCATAAAAATCTGAAAAATGCAGGTAAATATATTCTTGAATTCGTGATTAACCCTAGTTTGGTCAACATATGAGAACTTGCGACTTTGTCATCTCCGCGGGGATGCCGGATTCACTCTACACTGTCTGGTTGCGTTTAGCAAATTTCCGACAACGTCGCACATCGAGTAATTTTTTTTTTCAGTGCTTCTATTGATCGAGATTTGAATGGAGGGAATGAATCAAAATAAAACTGCTCCACAGACGTCACGTGACCCCTAATACTGCCCTCTACTGCCCTAATACTGCCTTCTGATTGGTCGAAATCAAAATTCGAGAAATAATCAGTGAAATTTGGAATTTTACTCTTTTTTCCCTTTAAATAGAATTAAATGAAAAATATGACTGAACTGTCAATGAAATTTCCATTTTATTTCTAAAAATGTGGGATAATGGAATTGAAAAAAAAAAGAAATCAATTCCCTTAATTTTTATGGATCAATCAAGAAGTTAATGATCAATTTCATCACAAACAGAATTCAAGATTACAACATTGAAAGTTCACACGTTTGAATTTCAAAAAAATTCCCAACAGTGTAGTTACTGGGCCATCGCACGAACCATCCAACGAGGGTTTGCAATAGAAAGATGAGGCTGAGAGAGGAGCAGAAAATATAGTGAGAAATCGTGCCGACTCGTTTGGAACATTCGAGACACGACTCATTGCCACTTTTCTGGTTATATATTTCACCGCAGGCCGTCGTTCGTTCATAAATTTTAAGGAAACCACTGTCGCCCCGACATTTTAACGATTTCGAGAGACCACAGTGGGCAGTCGAAGGGGAAAAATAATTCTTAGAACTGAAATTAATGAGAGCATTCATTTATTTTTAATTGTGGCAATGCCGTGGGAACTAGTCGGGAATGTCACCCGCTTTGTTCAACAAATTTATTAATTTCAATTTTCATTCCGACTTCCACAGCGAGTCTAGATTGTTTTGACAAACGGTTTTTCCTTTAAGCCCTCAAAATAAAGTGTAAGAAATGAATGTTAATTAATTCAATTCATGGCGAAATACTAAAAATTAGTTTACATTCTCATTTTGTCTCATGACTTCTTCAAAAATGGTTGGAAATATTCGTCAACCTTAGAAATACCCAAAACAATTATAAATTTGTATTGACCTAATGTCAAAACAATTATAAAATTGACATCAGTAAAAAAAATGGTTTTAATCATTCATTTCTGTAGTTTAAGATGACAATGTCAAAAGACATTTCTTATAATTGATTTTTTCGCACTAATTATTCGTTTTTAGACATATATAATCGATCTTCAATGTATGACAAATCCCACTCCAATAGTCCATGACTTTTTAAACTCATAGTACACTGCTAGAAAATTACAGCTTGAAATTTTTAACAGCGACAAAGTTACATAAAATTTCTGTACAATTCTTCATTGACGAATGAGTTAATTTCGTGAATATTCAAATAATTCTCGATTTTCAGATCGATACGACACTGGAAAGCCTTGAAAATTTTGAAAATTCAAGCAATAACTTCTCTAAACTTTCAATTTATTGAAAATTGAATTGTATGTGATGTTCAATTTTCACGATGAGTTTAGAAATTCAAGCTTTTATTGAAAAATTAATGATTCTGTAACACGAAAAACCCAATTTTCTTGAATTTTCAAGATGAATGAGAAATTTAGTGAACATTTTCATTTGAAATTGAAGTCAAATTCCCAACATTGAAAATTCAGATGATATTGTGACTGAAATTTCAATAAATTTCTAACGATGTAGTCTTTATCCTTAAGATAAATCAAATTTTAAAGTTGTTTCGGTACCTTCTCCGATTACTATGTTAACATTGTAATTTTTAATTTTCCATTCTCTCCTTACATCAATTATCCTTGCTATTTCACCTCGAAGAATGAAATATCAAAGATAATTCTATGTTTCAACGGAGCAACGGATGAAGGAACAAGTTGGAATGAAACAATAGAAATCCCCCCACAACGCTCATCCGCGCAACCCGCACGATATTATAAGCCCATAACTCATACCATGAAAAAGTTCATTAACTCAACGTGGCTCCGGGCAATAGCAGATCAAACAGTGAAAGATGATTGACTTCGTTACTATATGTTTCGTTTCACGCTCGCATGATGATGAACTCCCCTTCCCCCTCTGTATATCCACATCGTCCAACTCGTCCCCTTCAGTTCCATCGAACTTCTCGCAATTAATTCGTTCTGTTTACCCTATCCATTTGTTACCACGCCATAAACCGTGACATACGGGGAATAATAATTTTGACGAGCTTGGGGGATTGTTAGACAGATTTGCGATCGTTAAAAACTATTGGCATTATCAATAGAGAAAAACGGATTAACTCGGAGTGGAGAGAAAAATTATTGAATATAAAAAATTGAATAGGTCTCAAATTGCATAGTCTCATGAAAACTATGAGGACAATAAAGAGGTGAATTTATTTGTAAACCGTAACATTTATGGAGTTGTTATGAACCAATTTTTGCCTCATTTGAATTTTACCCCAAAATAAAACACGCATTCAGGTTTTTGCAAAAAAAAATTGATGAATCTATTTTTCATACCATTTTTAAATGAGAAATTTTATGAAACTGTGGATATAAGAAAGATAAATAACAATGTGATGTAAAGAAAAACATTCCCAAATTGAAAATTTAGTCAAAACTCTCTTTATAAATTTCTTCTGCGCACATTACATGTCAAAATGAAATTAATAACACTTACCACCACCCAAAATCCACAAAAAATTGTAAATTCTCATTCATTACAACTAACAAGTCCCTTCAAAAATCTTGTAATATCAATCATCCCCATTTTACCTACCTCTTGATCAATTGACCCTTTATTACCCACGTTTTTTATCAACTTTTTCTTCTAAATTGATCTTCCCATAGAAAATGCAACTTGAAAAAATGGAAAAAACTTAGACTAATCTGAATAATAAAGAATTAATAAAAATCATAAGCAAGCACAGAAAAAATATTGAAAAAAACACTCTGGGATGTGCACTCCCAAAAATCCACAAAAAATTATGAATTGTCATTCATTACAACTGACAAATCCCTTCAAAAATCCTGAAATATCAATCATCCCCATTTTACCTACCTCTTGATCAATTGACCCTTCATTACCCACATTTTCCATCAATTTTTTTCTTCTAAATTGTTCTTCCCATAGAAAATGCAACTTAAAAAAATGGGGAAAAAATTAGACTATCCTGAATAATGAAAAATTAATAAAAATAATAAGAAAGCACAGAAAAAATATTGAAAAAAAACACTCTGGGATGTGCGCCCCCAAAAATCCACAAAAAATTGTGAATTGTCATTCATTACAACTGGCAAATCCCTTCAAAAATCCTGAAATATCAATCATCCCCATTTTACCTACCTCTTGATCAATTGACCATTAATTACCCAAGTTTTTTATCAACTTTTCCTTCTGAATTGTTCTTCCCATAGAAAATGCAACTTGAAAAAGTGGAAAAAATAGACTAACCTGAATAATAAAGAATAAATAAAAATCATAAAGCACAGAAAAAATATCCCAAATAAAAGCACCCTGGGGTGTTTGCTGTGCACTCTACGTAGATAATGAAGTCCAAAATAAAAACCCACCGTACACAGCCCTATCCCACAAATTCCCACCGAAAACCCGTAAAAAATCTCGACATGTACTCACGATTTATGAAAATCTCCGATGGTCGCACCGGTCACAAATCACACGTGCACACCACAAAACAAAACACAACGCGAAATCCCTCCCACCCCACCCGCAATACCACAGAAAGTAAACAATGTCCTTGAAGTTCAGTTGCAAGGCGCAGGCACAAGGATGCCCGCAGACAAGACGTCCCTCACCGAGCGGAAAAAAATTCTAACCTCGAATTCCCCTGCTCCACCGGGAGGCTGTCCACGTTCCCAGTAGCCGTGGTACGTCGGTGCCGCTGTCAATAACAGACGAGTGGCGTCGCGACGCCGGTGAAAACTATCCCGCGCATGTACAAGCACTCGTGAACGTCAGTCCGAGGATTTATTTCTGCTGTTGCACTTCACATTCACTTTTGAAATCCCCTGATTTTACGGGACTGATGTTTCACGGACATTTGCACTCGTCGACTGACGTATGACGCTTTTCAAGCGTTGTTATGACGCGCGAGAGGGAGTCCTGAAGGTTATGGTGCACGCGGCGTCTGGCTCAGCCGACACAACATCCGCAATCCACGGTGAACTGTCGTTTCGAACAGCGTTCGCTCTGGAGCCCCACCATTAGCGCTCGGGCACCCACACGGAGGTGAGTTTTCTCGTGATGGAAGGGATGATGGGGGAGGGGAGGGGCAGCGTGCGGGATGAATGGATGGAGAAGGCTGAGGGAGAGGGAGATGAAGCGATATAAACAAAGAAAGGTGAGGCGAGCGCTCGACAGTGTGCGGGGGCTTGACTGTTGGGAATGCGAGGGAATCGGACGGAGCGGGGAGAGACTTGTGTATTGCGAGACTGGAGGAACAATAACAAAACGTGGGTGTGTTTTTGAAGTTTGCATTGATGGGATAATTGAGGGAGAAGGTGGGGAGCGTTTAGTGAGAGGGCGATCACATAAATTCATAGGTCAAAGGATGGATAAGTGAGGAATAGTAATAATGGCGAGGAGTTGGTGGGGTAACTGATTTGTTGTTGAATGTTTTCAGTGGCTTTGAGTTGGTGTTTGTTTGGAAATTTTAGATGTGAGAGCTGTACCCAAATTTTGGCGAAAGAATGTTCTGTTTGTCTGAAATCGTGGGGTGAATTTCGTTCGTTATTTTACAAAAATGGAGGTTGGACGAGGACTCGCGAGTGTGTGGGGGGGGAGGGGTATTACAGTTGTGGTGACGAGGCTGGAGGAATAATAACAAACGGTGTGTTTTTAAAGTTTAAAATGATGGGATAATTGAGGGGGAAGGTGGGGAGCGTTTAGTGAGAGTGTGATCAGATAAATTCATAGGTCAAAGGATGGATAAGTGATAATGGCGAGGAGTTTGGTGGGGTAACTGATTTGTTGTTGAATGTTTTCAGTGGCTTTGAGTTGGTGTTTGTTTGGAAATTTTTGATGTGAGATCTCTACCCAAGTTTTGGCTACAGAATGTTCTTTTCTACCAAAGTCATAGCATGAATGTGTTCACTTTATAAAAATGAAGGTGAGACGAGAACTCGTGAGTGTGTGCCTGAGTGTGTGGGGCGGAGGGGTATGAAAGTCGTGGCGAGGAGACTAAAGGAACAATAACAGAACGTTGGTGTGTTTTTAAAGTTTGCATTGATGGGATAATTGAGGGGGGGAATGTTTAGTGAGAGAGTGATCATATAATTTCATAATTCAGATCGTGGTGTGCCGGTGAAAAGGGAGGCGGGAACTTTTGCTTTCCATTGTGTTAAGGGGAGACGGAATCACTTTGTCTACATCAAATCTTAGAATTGTGTTTTTTCTCCTACAATTATTAATTTCTGTCTATGAAATTACTTTATCGACTCGATTATCGCATTGTTGAGTCAACGAAGTAGTTTAATGAATAAAAAATAATAATTGCAGGAGAAAACACAATTCTGAAGATTCATATAAACGCAGGGGTTCCGTTTCCCCTTAACATAGGGAACAAATGACAATCGTCTCACTTCACACCGTCTCACTACGATCCGAATTGACCCCTAGTGTTGTCCACTTGGTGTTTGTGTGGAAATTTGAGAAGTGAGCTCTTTACCCTAATTTTTCCCAAAGAATGTTTTTTTTGTTAAAATCATGGGATAAATTTTATTTGTTATTTTACAAAACGAGGGGCTGTGAGTGCGCGGCGACGGGTTTTATTAAACGACAGTGTTGCTGACCTGGTGTTTGTTTGGAAATCGGAGAAGTGAACTCTCTACCCCAATTTTAATCAGAAAAAGTTGATTTTGTTAAAATCATGGGATGAATTTTGTTTTTTATTTTACAAAACGAGGGGTTGAGTGCGCGACGGGTTTTATTAAACGACACTGAGAGGAAAATTCCTCAAAAATTAGTGTACTGTACTGCTTTGTGCGATGCCGGTAACCCCCTGCAATGTCCCAGCATTGGTGCGTAGCACGCTAATTTTGGAGGTATTCGCACGGTGTACTTTAAATATTAAAGAATGTTTGGGGTATTTTCAAAGTTTGTACTAATAGAATAATTGAAACGGAAAGTTGGGAATTGTTTACAAATTTTGAATTTTTTTATTTATTTTTCGTTTGTTGGAACTATTCAGAGTAATGAAACAGAATGTTTTTCGCTGAAATAATGGGCTGAATTTAATTTATTATGGTAAACTAAAAGAGGGGAATTTGGGTTGTTGGTGTGGGCTCCGAGTAAATGAGACTTAGTGGTGAGACGTGTTCGGGGGGAACAATAACAAACCGTGGGTGTTGGTGTTGTGAGTGTATCTTTGGACTGTGAGGACAATGGAAGGAACGTACTCTGCAAGATTAACAGCAAACTGTGGGTGAGTTTTTTTTCTGAAAATGAATATGGAGTTATAAACTTCTTAATTTAATCCCAGACAATAGAAATAGATTTAACGATGTGAGGGGCGCAATGAGAATTATTATTACAGGATTTTAATAATTATTTTCTTTATTTTACAGAGGCTGAGGAGTTGCGACTGTGTTGGTGAGTGGTATATTTTCATAATTGATACAAAAATATCTGAACGACAGAATTATGCATCAACATTTCGATAATTTGAATGAATCAATGAAAAATGTTGAGAAATTCGAATTTTCGGGGTTATTCATGCTCTAGTGAAGGCATAAATTATTACTAGTTTCTGAATATGAAAGAAAATGAGATTTTTTGAATTCAAAGATAGATAATCATTCTCAAAGGCCTATAGCATCATGAATATTAATTTTTATTAAAATTCAACATCATTATCATGGAATAAATATTTCCATGGATCTCATATTCTGTAATCTTGAGGGATTGAAAAGATGGAACGTTACCGCGGTAATTACTTTCGAATCCGAATATGAACAGCTGGACCGCTTCCAGCGCCTCTCGAAGTCGATAACGTGACTGTAATCTCTGTATTATCGATAATTCAATGGTCAGTAGAAACCTCATGAGTAGAAACATCGCCGGATAACAGAGAGAAAAAATTTTCAATTTTCCAGGATATATCACTGATTTTTACTAATTTCTCACCAAATATTGGGCACTGACTGAAATCACTCGGATAATCAGTGATTTATATTACTGAAATTTGCTGATAACTTCTTAATAATTAGAGAAGGTTCCCTGAGAACTGGTGCCGATCTCCCAAAAAATTAGTGATGATGTATCACTGGAAAATCTCGATAATGTCACTAAAATTTAGTGACAAACTCATTGAATTTCAGAATTTCGCACACGTTGAATTTCAAAATCTTAAATCACTCATAACTGATAGTCCACACGCAATACTCCCTTCCCGTGTGCACTTCTAGTGCGGTAAGGTTTTGAGGTGTTTTCTTATGTTTTCGGGTATGAGAAATCCGAATCCGGTGGTATTTTTTATGTAAGTGCGTGCAATTAATAGTTATAAACAAATGAATTGGTTTTTTTGATGATTTTTTTTT
>NW_021680447.1:1561774-1562538 GCF_001412515.2 Diachasma alloeum | reverse complement strand
CTCCGATAAATCAGTCTTCCTCCGATCCTCGTAAGAGAATGTTCGTCACATTTAAATACGTGACTTTTTTCGGAGTCTCTTCGGGCCGGAGTATTGAATTAACTAATTAACTATTGAATTCTATCAGTCGGTGACAGGAAATTTTTAATCATAAGTTATTGACGAGAAATAAATTCTGGATGACATTCATTCTTTGTGCAGTATTCACTTTAAATTCATGGTGTGAGTCTATTAAAAATGTCAGGTGGGCGTTCGTTTGTCATGTTTAGAGGCTCTAGCACGTCATTTATCGACCAGCTCTTTCGTTTGAGCCCAAAAAAACATTCATATCTTGTCTGACATCTTTGCTACAAGTGGTCCACCAGGTGAACGCGGGAGTCCGCTCGAACCTCTTCCGTGTCGCGTACGCACCCATTTTCACATCATTTTGATGCTTTGTCATGACGCAACAATTGAAGGAGTAATTCAAAGAAGATAATCCTACATAGAAGTCAAAATTCAATGAAATGAGGGTGAAGCGAGCGAATGATCGATCTGTACAACTCCACACCGTTACTTGAAAACGAAAAAAATACTCATCTGCATCCACATATCAATTTCTGACGATCGCGTTTCAATGATCAATCGGAGCGGGGGTAAATGAATCAATTAACACTGTTGTTCAATCTTGTCTGACATCTTTGCTACAAACTCGGGTCTTCAAATCGGACTTTCAATTAAAGGCCCTGAGTTGTAGACCCGAGTTTGTAGCATTGATGTCAGAC
>NW_021680447.1:1505424-1560086 GCF_001412515.2 Diachasma alloeum | reverse complement strand
ATTTCGGCAACGGATTGATGGATTTTGATTTAAAAAATTGATCATTATTTATTACACAAAAAGGAACAACTTTTGTCATGACCATTTTCTTCTATTTGCCAATGTTTCCCATAAAAAAAAATCATCAACAAAACCACTTAATTTGTTTATAACTATTAATTGCACTCACTCACATAAAAAATACCACCGGATTCGGATTTCTCATACCTGAAAACATAAGAAAACACCTCAAAACCTTACCGCACTAGAAGTGCACACGGGAAGGGGGTATTGCGTGTGGACTATGAGGATAGATTCCTGGAGATCAATGACATGTGTCTGAAAATCCAAACTGTTTTTCGTCTGTGTAGATTCGGACCCCATTTGATCTTGATTGTAGTCAATACCCACTCAGAAAAAGAGTTTATTCGAATTAAATAAATTTTAGTTGAATCAAATAAATTTTTCATTAGAATCAAATAAACGATTTATTCCATTCAAATAAAGTTTGTTCAATTCGCATAAACTACTTTTCAATGTGCAACCTTTCCCATGGAGAGAAGAATTGGATAAAAATTATCTAGAAAATCGCAGCAAATTTACTATACGAAAGTTTATTGTGGAGGGAAATTGTAATTCAATAAAAAATCCTTTTTACAAAGAAGCGGAGAATATTTTACGATTCAGTCGGTAAAAAAATACATCTATGTATGAAAAAATTACTGTGCCATGTTAGAGTAAAATTTTCCGCACCGGTAGAGTATTTTTTCGCAATCTTACGAGCTAGAATTTTTTTTGGCTGCCTAACGAACAATATTTTTTGTCATAAGAAATTCTTTTTGTCACAACAAAAAGTTCGTAGGTAATTTTTCTCCAGCTTTTTTCTCCGTTCGTCTCTCTCTGCCATCTGTCCATCGTCCCAAATCCCAAAAACGCATCAATATTCAACTAAATCGGATCATACTGAATGATTTAGTGACAAAATCTCAAAGTTACGAGTCCCTAAATGGGCAATCTATCATTAATTCAGCTTCAAATCTATGTCAACTGAACATTCTCCTTCCACGCCTGATTAATTCTTCAAAATCTCAGAATGTCTAATTACCTGAACCTCATTAATATCGCAAATACATGTACCACATCAGCCAGAGCTGACGATCTTCCAGCACTTCTCTCTGGCACGATAATTTCCCCCCGAATTAACCAAGACACGGCGTTGAAACTCGTGCGTTAAATTAGTTTGAAGTAATCCCTGACCCCTTCGGTGCAAGACACAACTGTTTCAATTAACCATTAGTGCCAATTGTCCCCGTCATCGCAACATGTGACATTCGCAAGTACATGGTTTTAAGATGATTTTGGTAATTATTGAAAGTACTTGGACAGTCCTACTTACCGCAAGTAAACCACCGCTAGTGGAGGGGACCATTAGGATTGTTCGATCCTCCTTTGGTTTCACTCCCTTGTTAAAATTTTTTGTCATTTCGGCCGTAAGGTAGCGCTTCACGGACAAAAAATATTGTTCGTCATACGGCGGAAACACACTTTTTTTAGCTCATGTGATTGCAAACTCAAATCTGCCAGAAAAGTTTCTTTTCGACCTTATGACGAATTGTACTATTGCACTATTGAAAAAATTTAGCTGAATTTTCCGGTATAAGTCCTGGAATTCGATGTAAGAGAAAAAAGGCAATGGGATTTCAAGTTTTTCTGAAAATTCAAGTAAAGTCCCTTTTTTTAGCGGCGGGAAGACGGAAATTCCATAATTTCCATAAATTTTCAAGTGAAAATGAATATTTTCCACCAAATTTCCTTCAATTTTCAGGAGATTCCTTTAAAATTCTTGGAATCCCAGGAATTTTTGAAGGAACTCCCTGAAAATTCTGAGGAATCTAAAATTCAAGTAGAGATTTCGCTGAATATTCCTGATTTTTCATTAATTTCTCTGGAATAATTGAACTGACATTTACAGTTCCCACGGATTTTTCCATGAAATTATGAATTTTTAATGACAAATTTCCTCGAAATTTCAGTGAAAATGTATGTTGCTTAGTAAAAATTTCCAAGATTATTCTCGGAAATTTCAGTGGAAAATTTTTAAGTGTGGTTGCAATTTCTCCTACTCTTATCGGAAATTTGTGTCCGTTGACAGTTCCACTGAAATTTCAAGGAGATGTGTCATTAAAAATTCACCATTCGATGAAAAAATCACAGAAAATTTAAATTTCACCTATTCTATGAAAACGAATAAAAATCAGAAGAATTCCGCAAGATACATTTCTGAATTTTTAATCAATTGAAAATTCACGTAAATTTGAAAATCACCATCCTCCTGTCTCTTAAAAATTGACAATTCAATTGAATTTCCAAAGAAACCCAAATTATCCATCAAACGTTCCCAAAATACCCTCTAAACTCTCTGCAAACCGATCTCCTTCGAAACCCCAGCGAGATTTCCACCGCAAAGCGCTGAGGAGCAGGAAAGAATTATTTCTGAACTCCCAAACCTATTCCTGTCGTGGAGTTGAGACTAAAATAGGTCATCAGGTCGTCCTCTCCATCGAAAATTTCCGGGCTATCCAATGAGATTGTTGTAAACTCCCCGTCAGACCAGATACCGCCGAAACTTGCTGGACAACCAAGTAAAACAGATCTAACAAACTTGAGAAATTCCAGTGAACCACATATTCACCAATGCACTTTCCGCAACTTGATTTCCCCTCCATCCAATACAGATTTGCCCCCCAACTTTGGTATAAAATAAATCCTGACGTATTTTCCATAAATAGGAGAGTAAAGTTTCACTCGAGAAAATGGAATTGTTCGACAGTAAAAGCAGGAAAAATGTTGTTTTCCGTTCTCCCCGGATTGTAGTTGAAAATATAGTAGGAAAACATTGCTAGTGGTATCGAGTCAGAAGAAGAATAGTGGAGACAAAGAAAAGTGTAGAGAGCAGGGTTGAGCGTTTGAGGGTTGGAAAAAGTCGAGTTGAGCATTAAGACCAGATTGAAAATTGAATTATTAACGAAAGACTCGCCGTCCGGCATATAAATCATACGGAAATATTACTTTTCTTGGGGCGGAAACGTGACTATCCGTCCTCAGCCCACCCAACGTTTTGCCAATTCAATGGTGGGAGAATACGACTGTCCTCTCTGGGTCTGCACCCTCCTCGATCCTCTTCTCTGCCTTTTAAACCTTTTTTTTCCACCATCCGCATCCGCTTCCCCCGGCACTTCCGGCTGTGTTAGTCGGCGATTTTAATGATTTTTGCGGTTCGCACGGATATCGAGTTGCGACACTCTTCTCTTCATTTCCTCTCAATCTCTTGACACTTTTTCAAAGCTTTCTTTTTGGTTATCTGGCGATGAGAAAAGTATTGGAGCGATTTTCTTTGATTTGTTTTTTTTTTGGAATTGGACAAGGGAATTTTTTAAAGAATATTCAAGTAATATTGACAGTTCTTGGCGGATTACGAAATTTAATCCGTTTAAAGTAGCATAAACATTCCGGGGCCAAAGTGTCAGATCTTGGATTTTTCCCGGGGGAAAGTCGACTTTCGCTAAAATCGAATTTTTTCGCCAAGTGAATGTTGATTTCGTATTCATTGGCCTCTTTAATGCCCATAAAACCCTTAGAGGGCCCAGAAATGGAGAAAAGAAAAAAATTTTTTTCACCCGGGGCCAAAGTGTCAGATCTTGGATTTTTCCCAGGGGAAAATCGACTTTCGCCAAAATCGAATTTTTTCGCCAAGGGTAGGTTGATTCTGTATCTACTGACGATTCTGATGCCAATGAAACCCTCGGAGATGCCAGAACTGTCGAAATAAAAAATTTTCATTTTCACCTGGATCAAGAGTCAGGTTTTTTAACAATTTCATTTTTTATTCAGACAACACATGCAAGCGAAGGGATGTGGGTGGCTAGAATAGATTCTGCCACCTTCTCCCCTTGTTGGGTTAAAATTTCAAACCTCCGCATACGTGCGTCTCCTCTCCACCCCCTCATGAAATGTCGATTTCCGAGATTTTTAAAAAATTTAATAAATGCATTTCTTATTTCACTAACGCATGCATACGGAGGCATATGAAGATAAAATTGTACAAAACATCTCTTCAACAATTTACAAGTCCCTTTTCAGAGAGATTACAATAATAAATTTTATTAACTTATTTTAAATTTTTCTGACTTCTTTTTTTTTCTCTTTTTTCTGTCCTTATTGAATCGATTCCTGCAAGATAATTCTTTTCTGGTCTCATCAGAGTGTGACATTTCTATCAAAGCTCCTAAATTATTCTTCGACATCCTTTCCCAATGATGGAAAATAAATCATTGCAGTTGTCCAATGGATTCGTCAATTCCCTCGATTCCCTGTTTAATTTGATACACGTCCTCACTGATTACCGAGATCGCTTATATACCCACCCTCCCGACGATCGAAGCGCTCAAAAGTCAGTCGCGTCCTCAATTTATTCCTCCGGTTTTTCGAAATAGGATTCACCTCTCCAACATTTTATACTCAATTCCATCATCAGATGAGGTTCTCCAGAATTTATTGATTGACCTCTTAACCGAGAGCAGAATCAACTCCGGAGGAAACCTCATCTTTATAAGTTTTCGACCTCCATTCGGTTCTGATAAATTCATGAACCCCATCTAAAGCCTCTCATTTAATCTCGCTTTCAAATATAGACAACTTCTCTTCCAATTCCTCACAATTTCAATCAATTATCCCATCAAAATGTACCAGGAGTTATAGAGATACTCAGCATACATCTTCATACATATTTCCTGACTATTTCTGACACCGTGAAATTTTCGGTGACGTAAACGATTCCGACGCTATGAAGGAAGAAAATGAAAATGTAGGGAGCGCACACCGTCTGTTCGTTTCTAATATCTTGTGCGGCACTGACAAATGCTAGAGTAAGGACAGAAGCCATGGAGAATATGTGCCATTTGTGAAGACACATTATGACACTGAAAGAGTCTGTACGTATGCCGCAAAAACGAGAGAGATATTTCTCTGTGGCTCGAATTTGTGACTTGCAGACTGCTAGAATGATATGTTCAGGGGAAATTGTTTCCATTCGTGCTATATCGGTTTCTTTAGAATTATCATGCTCATAACGTGGAGGAGAACAGTTTCAAGTTTTCTGAATTGGTTGATCGATTTCGAGAGATTTGTGGCTTCAAGATGCTTTGTACGTAGAATAAAAAATTGTTTACTTCATTTAGAACGAAAAATCGGGAAGATTGAGTATCAAAAGGCTACTTCTTTTGAGGGAGAAATTCTTTGGAAAATAAGAACGGGGCATTTCTTAAATTAACAACACAGCATTTTGGAATAGACGTGTGACATCTCCTTTTTATATAAGAAGAGAGATTGCGATTGAATTTACGTGAATATACTTCCCCTACCAGATGTAAATAAATATATCTATTTCACCTCAAAGTAGTATGATTAACTCCTCAGGTGGAAATTTTTCGCGTGACAAGACTTTTCATTTTTCACTCGAATAGCTTGCCTTATCGATCGATGAATGCACATCTGTAGCGCATCAAAATAGCGTTATATCCACCCAGGCATTTGCAAACCACTCACCGAAAGCATTACGGTGGAACCCATCGTTTCGCCTGTGTCATGTTTCATTCCCTCAGCCCACCACTCTACCCCACCTCATTCACCTGACTACCGAACTCTCCGGATGCATTAACTACAATGTATCCGCAATCTCTGCTGTAATTTCCGACCGAGTCCCTCAAAAGTTGTGACTCCGTGATGACACGAACTTATTGCATTATGATCGAGGGCGGGTATGTGTTTGATTGATGGAGATGTGATCGGAGTTTATTCATGACTCCATGTAACTGAATTGATGAGGATATTGAAATCAATGCATATGATGATCGGAATAGTGTCGTTCGAAAGTCTGAAGTATCCATTTTCGAGCACTGAGAATTATTTATGAGGTAATTTTCTCACATATATAAAAAGCACTTTTTCAATGACATAAAAAGTTTTTACTGATAAACAGTTTCGTTTTTTCGGAATTTGTGACCAATTATTACTAATCAATAATAATTAGTATTAATTATTATAATTATTGATAATAATTAGTCCTAAAGAAACATTCGTCAAGAGATTTTGTCATTCTACCGTACATGAGAATAATTTGTTTATTAACAAGAGAGGGATTTCTCAAACCAAGTCTAATTGAGCCAATTTATTAAATAGTTTTTATGTCTTGAATAGAAAATATTTTAATGCCAAAACAACTTGACTTGGTTTCAGAAGTCGCTCCCTTCTTGTGAACAAATTTCTTCTCATCTGTCGGACAAGTACAAAATCTCTTGATGAAATGTTTCTTTTCTCAGTGTGACATATTTTCTTCTAGTGAATTATCGAGCTGCGAGTTTTTTGCTAAAGAAGTACTGCGCAAACAATTTTTCTTGTACTCTGAAAATTAGTGATAACATAACTGAAAATTAGTGATAATCTCACTGAAAATTGGTGATGGATTCCCAAAAATTACAGATGAATTCCTGAAAATCAGTGACACTGAACTGAGAAAAAACAGCTTTGTTGCATAGAAAATACTTTATTTACAGCCCATAGGTGTATTTACAATAACCTAATCTAGAAGCATATAAAAAAGTGATGATAAATTACTCCTACAATGGAAAAATTAAAATTGAAAAATCTACCACTACAACATTTATATGTATTCTATTCCCCTAGAGTGTTTCTTCCACTCGAAAAGTTCTAAAAAAACATTCATCCATGTTTAAATCTATTTCCTGTCATCTTAAAGTCTTTTCCTCGGTGAAAACCACTTTCACAATGTACAGAAGCATTTGTATCCAACCAAGTCATCTTCACTCCCCCCTCCAAACAAAAAAAAACAAGATTGAGTGCATTTTTCATTTCAAATGGTGGAGAATGCAAGTCCCAGTTACAACATTTTCATCTTTTCATTTCAACTCGACAGTGAGACACCCTCACGTTAGTCACTCAACCCCGTGTTGTGACACACGCAAACGTTTATATATCCCTGGAAATATGAAAGTCGAGTGAAGCACAGTTTGGTAAACTCTCCGGGCGGTTTATGCAGAGATGGCCCCTCACCCCTATCACTGGATGGCATAACCACAGCTCAGGATGATACGACGAGCATTCAGGATATCCGTGTCGTGCACATGCCTACATCTAGATTTCTGTGATGGCACAGTGAATTGCTTGGTACCCACAGCATTTAGTCAGCATTTTTCGCTGATCAAACATTCTGGAAAACATGAAAATTTGAATGATTGCGTGCTGGAGAAGTTTGAGATATTTGTTTAGGTCCTTTGTATCTTTGTAATCAAAACTGAGAGATTTAGTGATGTAATATCACGTGAATAATTTCTTGATTTCGGGAAATGGAGTGATGTGAAGAATATTTGATGCAGTGTAACAGATTTACTTGAAGGAAATTCATCAATTCAATGAAGAAAATTTGAGATCTTTCACAAAATTGAAATGTTTGTCATGAACATTAGAAACGTCCTTTGAAACATTGGAAATGTCTGCAGGAAGATATTTGGCGTAAGAAGATCCCATAGGAATCCTGACATTGATTAAACTAATTAAAGAAATGAAAAATTAATTTTTATGGGGATAAAATAGTCCAATGGATGCTGTTCTGAAATTGAAATTTCCAACATTCATTCGAGACAGATGAAGAAGGACTAGAAAAATAGAGTAATAAAAAATATAATTATTAATGAGACAGTCTCGTCCACTCGACACTCTCTCTCGATGCATTTTTCACACTCGATTTTTATGAAATTCTCTCGTCACAAGATACAAATTACCGCATAAAATGATACGGAAACGCAATGCAGGAGTTGCGATATCGTTATCGTTATACGTTAAGGTTATATGACCCACAGTCCTTCTGCTTCTCCACTTGAAGATTTATATCGTTGGATAAGCCAGCGACATTAAACTCTATTTCCCCTCCCCCCCTTACGTTTCACCTATACACAGGGTCCTCTTTTACCGTATAAAACCAGTTTCGCTGAATTTCCTACCAGCATTTACGATTTATCACGGGCGTTTCGCCTTTAGTGAATGCGGGGGAGAATAGAAAACCTTATGAATTAATTTTGCGGAGGGAAAACTCAGTGAGTTTCTGGGAATTGCAGGGGGAATCATGAAAAATTGCGTTTATCTCAGTCTCTCTATTCATGCTGAACTGTTTATTTATGCTAAACAAATTCGTTATGAGTTTTTGATAATATTGCCAGAATTGATTGGATATGAGGCTTTCAGAACGGAATGTCAATAACATTTCTTGACAGTTTCTCCTTCTGTCAGTTATTGCCAACATTAATTAATTTAGTTTAATCCGCATTACTTGAATTGCTCATTAACATCGATTATGTTGATTTAGAGATTTTGATTTTTTTTTTTGAATCATTTTATTATTTTTTTTAATTGTTCGTTTTTCACTACATTTTTAATTTCTGATATTCAAAAATTGATACAGAAAACATAGACAATTAAAACTGAGAGTTTTTCAATAAAATCGGCGATAAATAAATATATTTTTCAGTAGATACATCCAGAGTAATGGTTTATTTTAATTAAATGGGTGGATTTTTATTATTCTCATATAAATTCATTTGAAAAGAAAGAAATTATTCATTTCATAGAATTGAAACAGATCCATTGGAATAAACATATGAGTTTATAATTCCCATGAAAAATATTGTTGAAATGAATAGGAAAACTGGAAGTGGAGAGTTTTACTTTTTTCGAATGCCTCATTTCAATGGGTGTACGCTTCATTATTCAATATATACCGCTGGTTTTTCTCAATCAATATGATTAAATACAAACGCAGAAACACTGTGGAGTTTTTCAATACGCCCAGAGAAATGATTCATTTGAATTAAATGGATGGGTTATTTTAAAATAACTCATAATAACGCCTTTATTTAAATTTAAAATTTTCGTTTCTCGTAGAGATGCATTTGGACAAAAATAAATTATTCATTTCATACAATTGAAACAGTTCCATTGGAATAAATATGTGAGTTTATAAATGCTGACTAAAAATATTGTTGAAATGAATAGGGAAATTAGAAACGAAGGGTTTTATTATTTTATTATTTATTTTTAACGGAATTTATTTATAAGTTCCAAGGGACTTGCAACTGGCCATCGCCCGAGGGCCTTCAGCCAAATGGTTTTATTTTATTCAAATGCCTTATTTCCTTGGGTATACGATTCATTATTTAATATATAGTCTGAGAAAAAAATTACTTCCTCCAAGTAAATTTACTTGCCACAAGTAACTGTATATAAATATTTGCATTTAAAATGTGTGGATTTTCTTGTAGTCAGTGAATTGACTTGAGAAATAGTACATTACATGCCCGAGCCTTGGAAAACAGATCACCGTCCCCCACGTGCAAGATTGCCTTCTGAGCCGAAGGCGAGGATGGCAAGCACGTGGGGGAGGGTGATATGTTTTCAATGGCGAGGTGTGTATACTAATTTTCGTGTCGAGGGACCTGCAAAACGCCAATTTCGTGGCGCGCAGCGGCACGAAAATGAGGTTTTTCAGGTCCCGTGACACGAAAAGTAATATTTTTTCTCAGTGTACCTCTAGTTTCTCTCCATCAATACAATTAATACAATCAATTCAATGGACGGGTTGGTTCAGAAAAGCTCATAATGAAGTTTTTATTTAAACTTAAAATTTTTTCATTTTATAGAAATTCATTTGGAAAGAAATGTCTTATGTATTTCATTGAATTGAAACTGTTCCATTGGAATAAATATACAAATTCATGAATTCCCACCAAAAATTCTATTGAATTAAAGAGGAAATGAAGGGTTAACCCTTTGCTTCGTTTCACGGTACCCCACTCTTCGCCGTTTTTTAGTGATGTACGTGCGCTAGCGGGTTTTTCTTACGGCGCGCTACTACTCGGACGGACCCCCCACTCCTCTCACACCGAGACTGAGTTTGAAATTTTTTATTTTCGTAGAAATTCATTTGGACAGAAGTGAAATCAGTGAATCAGAGTGAAGTGGTCAATCGGTTTAAGCCGACGTAGTTCCCAGTTGAGTTTTTATTGAATAACTGGGAATTTAAGAACGATAGCGAATTTTTTGTAAGATCTTTTTCGATAGCGTTCATTTTTCTTTACAAAAAAGATTTTTAGGTAAATTTTGCAAACTCCTTTAGAATTTGAGATATTCATCGAGAACTGGCGCTAGAATAGAATTGACTTAAACCGTTTGACCACTTCACTACTGAATTATTTATTTCGTACAATTGACACAGTTCCATTGGAATAAATAAATGAGTTTACAAATCCCCACCAAAAATATTGTTAAATGAGTAGAAAAACTAGGAATGAAGGTTTTTGTTTTATTCGAATGTCTCATTTCTCTGGGTGTAATACTCATCATTTAATCCGTACCTCTGGTTTCTCTCCATCAATATGATTAAGAGCAATGGCCTCGGGGAGGTCGCACTTCTTCACCTCCTTGACACCGAAAACCAATTTATAAAGGAAAGCTCCAGCAACAGCTCCAGCATAGGGTCCCAACCAATAAATCCATTGATGCTGCCAGACGCCATTCCAAATAGCTGGTGCGAAAGACATAGCTGGGTTCATGATGCAGCCAGTGTAGGGCCCAAAGACAGTGGCCAAACAGGTGACGGTAAGGCCGAACCTCAGGGGAGCTGAGTCGTGATTGTGGTGGTTTCTCTGGTCCCAGACTGCTCCAGCTACCAGCAGGAGAATCAATGTCGCCAGGAACTCCACGAACAATCCCTGAGTTGATGACACCTTGTCGGCGAGTGCGGTCACGCAGAAAGATCCTTCGCCTTCTTGTGGTCTCGCCCGCATCATGCCTGATGGCGTTGCCAGCTGAATAACATCGAAAATGCTCTTACGTAATCGAGGGCATAAGCTAACATCTCAGTTGATACGAATTGATAATGGCTGTTTTGCATCGTGATACCTTGAACTACGATGACTTAATTGATACTGAATGATCGAATGAGCTCTTTCATCGAGAGAAGAGTAAATTCATTAGCTAAAATGAACTTCTACGTTTACTGAAAATACTGGATACTAATTTTTATTTTTTTTTTCTTCTTCTAGAATTCAATGGGGGTAAATGCTAGTGGAGAATCAACAAATATTTTTTGGAAAATTCGGGGGGAGGGATTTCTATAGAAACAATCTCAACTGAATAAGTTGTGTTTCAAAATCAGAATATTTTGTATTCGAGTGATGGAATTTCTCGAATTTTTCCAGTCGTATGCATATCCATTGAGTATCAAGATATTTCGTCCTTATTAAAAAATAATTGTTCATTGGAAAAGATTGAAATCAAAAACAGTTGGTAAAAATCTTTTTTTTTATGGACAAAAAATGTGTGAAATTCTTTGAAAATTCTAGTAGAATCGTAATAACATTCATGATTAATTCGTATTCATGAAGGGAAGTCTTTGAACAATACGAAATGATTTTTATAGATGTTGCAAAACTCAATGAATTGATAGGAACATTGTTGTTAACGATGCATTTATCTTAGAAATGATTGATTTTACGAGGAAAGGTCAATATGTATTCTCAGTAGCTGAGGAAATTCGGTACTAAAAACAACTCATAATATTCCATACTCGAGAAAGATAACCCGGTATTTTAACCTTCAACACAGAACTATTGAATTCCATTCGTCAGATTTATTTTCATCGTTTATTCGAAGTCAAGTGCAATAAGCTGCTCCATATCTCTTTACTCACCCTTAACAAACCATAGCCCAAGAGAGTCCCGATGTACTGTGCGACAATATGAACTGCAGCTTGAGTCATGTTTTTTTTTCTAAGTATCACAGCTCCAACTGTAATCGCTGGGTTAACATGTGCACCACTGATGTGGCCGAATATCTGGGAATGAAAATCATTGATATCGACTTTGCTGCAGAGGAAATTTCTCCTAGGTTATTTTAGTTCATCTAATTGATTCACAAAGAAGAAAAAGTTTTGATTGCTAGGGACATGTCACTAATTTTTAGGCACATATCACCGATTTCCAGGGGCATATAACTGATTTTTAATAGTCTATCCCCAATTGCAAGGGATTCGCGATTGTGAAATTCAGTGAGTGGAAAATTCTGAAATTCAGTGATTTTGTCACCGATTTTTAGTGACATTATCATGAATTTCCAGAGTAATGTCACTGATTTTACAGCACTGATCTCTTTTTAACAATCTATCACCAAATTGCAGTGATAAAAATCACTAGCGATATGAATCACTCTAGTCAGTCTCGAGTATCACCAATAATTGGGGATAGATTCCCCAAAATCAGTGACATATTCCTGAAAATCATTGACATGTCCCTGAAAATCAAAAAATTTTATTCCACATAAAACATCTTATTGATTTTGTTCTCTGTGGTCTTAATTGAGTCATCCGTGCAAATGTCAAAGAGTCACTGAATTGTCGCGGACAAGTTATTCTTGAATTTTGATGATCGAGAGAGTTCAATGTAAAACTAGCTCTGGGTATCGGTGGGTAATGAATTATTATTAATAGCCATACTAAATTGGTAATTTGGAATTATTAGTGGCCATTCTGTGGAGATAAGTGAAATTATTATGTAGACGACGAACAGACGGAATTAATTAACATCTAAGAATTCTTTATTTGCATAAACTTAACGCGTTTAATTCAATCGAATGCGTCATTTCTCTGGATGTAGCAGTTTCAAATTCTTCCGTTTACAAATTCGTCGCTAGAAATATAAATTGTTTTTGTGTGTGGGAAATAAACTTTAAGAGAGAGCATCCATATGAATGAATATCATCATCAGAGATTAAATTTCCATCGAAACGTTTCGACATAAAAACTCGCAAAAACAAATTTGCAAACTCCGAAGCTTCACACGGAGAGAAATTCTTTAGAAAAATTCCAGTGCTAGCATGGGAAAAGAGGCGCAACGTGATGGCTAGGAAAAAATTCCAGTGCCGGTACTAGAAATTTTATTGAGGAAAACGTGAATTTTCCCCCGTATTTCTGTGAAAGCTTCACAGAAATCCCCAGAAATTTTACCAGAAATACCAAGAAATTTTACCTTAACAGCCCCAGAATTTTTCACAGCCAGTGGATTGTGATTTTTTTCAGTACTCGTACTAGAATTTTTCTAGAAAATTTCTCTCCGTGCATAAACCCCCAAAAACCCGAATTCTCCGCGTT
The DNA here is from genome assembly GCF_001412515.2 of Diachasma alloeum. NCBI lineage: Eukaryota > Metazoa > Arthropoda > Insecta > Hymenoptera > Braconidae > Diachasma > Diachasma alloeum. Next base: position 1,546,834 of record NW_021680447.1, on the reverse strand, counting down.
GTAATTTACGGATGTATTCACCTGGATGACAATCATAACAGCGAATCCAACGTTGAGGGTCAGTTGTAGATAATCAGGCACTCTCGCATTGGTAGTCGCAATAGCCCCACCACAGGCAAGGAGCATGAGAATTGCAGAACCAATGAGTTCTGCCATTCCGCATAGCAGAATATTCCGGATATTGCCATCTCCTTGCATTAGCCTCTGCAATCCTGCACAAAACAATCCAAATATCAAACTCGGGGAAGAATCTGGTGGAATATAAGAAAGGGGATATTGGAAAAATCGTTGCGTCTGGTTTGACTTCTTGTTTATTCACATGTTTTGTTTAATTGTTTGCACATTGTCTGTTCTGACATTAATATTATAGAAATAGAAATAGTTTGACTAGACGTAAATTGCTGTCAAGAACCTGATGAAGCTAAGATAATTTAACGCAACGTCGCACTGTGACAATTTAATCAACGTCGTAATTGTTTCTCCAGTATCCCCTCACGTATGAAAAAATCGTATGGAAATTTTCTATACGAATTGCGTATAGAATTTTTTTATAGGATTTTCGTATATGATATTCGGATATTTCTATACGGATATTTGTTATACAAATTATTTCTATACGATTTCTATAGGTTTGATTCTATACGACCCACTGCCACATGTATAGAAACATTTCGTATGGAGTTGCGACATTATTTCTCTACGTTTTTCTCTGGAGCGTTTGGACATCTTTCGTATGAAAACAAAAATTTATGTGAAAATTTATGTATAAAAATAATTCGTATAGAAATATCTGAAGATCATATACAGAAATCCTATAGAATCTCTATACGCAATCCGTATAGAGAACATTTCTATACGATTTTTTCATACGTGTTGACCTTTCTTATATTGATTAATATCAGGGAAAAGAATCATTGAATCTGGTTAAATTGTTGGAGCAGTAGTTCAAATATGTTGTCAATTGTTGAGACCTTTTTTCGTATAGGAATTTTCTTCTCCACACTGCAGGTTCTGACAGGTTCAAATCTAAAACGATTTATCTACCAGATAATCAATACAGATTTCATATCTTAATCAATGTTTCCATGTATGTATTTTATTGATTTAACAGCAATTCTATTGAGACAATCAGTAAAGTAAACAAATCAGGAAGATGAATGATCAGATTTCGATGTTCTTATATGGATTATTCTATAGAAATTGCTTGACATCAATTTTCTAAGTATTTTCAATGAAACTTTATTGAGGTTTTCTATAAAATATATTCTATTGAACCTTCCTATTGAATATTTGATTTATTTATGGATATTTTGTTTCAACTTTTATTTATTGATCCATCGGTTATAAAAAAAAACAGTGAAAAGCTGTGGGTAAAGGGAAAATGGCTCTCCATTGGCTTTTTCACTTCCGGCCATTACCCCTTTAGACAGGGCTTTTTTTTATTCCTATTTTTTAGTTATTGTCTATCTAATTATGTTACTGTTATAAGATTGTACCTGTAGGAACCTGTAAATGGATAATTTTCCATTAACTATTTCCTAGGAAGAATTTTCCAGCAAATGGGCCGAGTTTCCCAATTAAATTTTTTCTCAAGTGTCTCATTTATTAGTTAAGAACCTCAATAATGAGTGCCTTAACGAGATCTAACTATCAAGAGACCATTTTTAGGAATTTTATCGTTGGAAATTCATAATTTCATGGAATAATTCACGGGAACTGTAAATTGGAGTTTTATTACTTCAGAAAAATTAATGAAAAACCAGGAAAATTCTGAGAAATCGCACCTTGAATTTCAAGATCCTTTGAATTTTTCGGGAATTCCTAAAAAATTCCTGGAATTTCCAGAATTTCAAAGGTGTTCCCGAAAAATTCAAATTAATTTGGCAGCGGATATTAATTTTCATTTGAAAATTCATATAAATTGTGGAATTTCCGTCTTCATTCTGCTAAAAAATGACACTTTAGTTGAATTTTCCGAAAAATTGCAAATTCCATTGATTTCATCCTCTTAAATCGCATCTAAGGTCTCTTTCCAAAAAATTCAACAAAATTTTTTTAACAGTGTGCCGTGCTTTGATTTGATGAAATTTTATGATCACACTCCTTCATTATGAAATTTGTTATGACATAGATTTTATGTGGCCGTCATATCCCATCTAAATAACACAAATAATGCGGAGTCAGACACCGTGAAAAAAATTGGTGTTAAATTGACATCGAAAGGTATCCTAAGAAGTCCACACCGGATTTTTTACTGTGCATGACTGTCATAAATTCGTCATATGACAAAAAATAATGACGGTCATTTTCATATATCTATATTTTATTTCATATATTTCATGTATCCTTCCATTTTCATATTCCATTCAATAACTAGTGCCAAAATTATCGGAATATCTCCCCTAAATAATCAAAATCCCTCAAAAAGAAAGTCCTTTCACACATTTTCATAGCCCTGTTCCAGCCAACCAAGTCGTTAAATTCGACATGACTCGTTTTACAACATCACCACCCAATTCACCCGGAGAAACAATGTAGAAATGTTTCCTGACAACATTGGTCTCGACGTTGTGCACTATCGACATGTGCACCCACTCGTGTAACTCTTTTTCCTATTTCTCATCCACCCAGCATTTTGAAGAAACCCTTTTACCGCGCCATAAATCAACGTGACACACATTTTCCAAGATGCCTTATTTTTTTGAAAGAAAACTGGGCTGTCCTTCTCCATAAAGCTAGAGTACAGAGATAAGAACAAATGATGAAGAAAATGCGGCGTTAATATTCTCCCAGTAGTCATAAATTTTCTGGTACTTATTTCATGATTTATTGTCCTCTGGATTTTCATCCTTCTCACTCGCTGTTTTGGACGAGTGAATTAGTGAATTATTTCTCTCAGCGCTGGATTCAATGTGATTTAATATGGTTCTACCGAGTTCTGAATTGCTCATAAATAATTACAAGTATTGAGGATTTATTGAGTCTTGTCACAGTGAGAGGAAAAATTAGTTGTGCCGAAAGATTATGTGCTCCTCTGAAGAGATCTTTTAGTGAATGAAATCTCAAATAAAAATTCTGTTCAAGTTTGAATAGCTTCATCACGAGGCATAAAAATGAATCCCTGCACTGAGAGAAATATCGTTTTGAATCAATCTACTTGTGAACAAAAAAGAAAGTTTCCACCAAAATATGATAATTTTCGTTGTAGAAATTGTTCTCGTGAAACATTTATGTCTTTTGGGTAAATACATTCGTTCTACAGAGAATTATATGAGGCTTCGGTTTTATCAAGTGAATAGTATTGAGTAGTGTATATTTTTGTCCAATAGTCACTTATAATTTCCATGAAACAAATAATAATTTCAAGAGGAAACTACAATTTTCTCGCCGAAAACTGTGTTATTGGCAAAACTAAATAATTTCCATGGGTCAATTTTTTGGGAAAAAATATTCCTTCTTCATTAATGTATTCTTTCTATGGCATAGAAAGAAAGAATTTTTCTTGCCAACAATTCGAATTCTTCTATCGACATTTCTTCAAATATTTAATTTTTGTGAAAGACAGTAAATTTCCTTGTATGATTCCCTGAAATAAATTCATTCCACTCCATCAAATAGTCTCTCTCTCACTGCAGAGAAACTAACTAAATTCTTTGAATGATTATCTGATCCCCAATTCTTTTCATTTGATGAGGATCTAAAAATAAACACTACGAGACCTATTTAAATCATTCTCACAGTAAATGGATTTTCACAATGCACTTGAAATTCAGTACAATGTCTACACGTGATTTGTCAACTGCACGTGTTGCTTGTATTGCGCTCTGCATGTTGTATTGCCCGGGAGCAGTGTTTTGCTTAGTGATTAAGAGTTCAAGTGTAAAAATGGATAAATTTATGTGTGGGTGTCGAACTGGAAATCCCCGCGAGAAAAAATATTTTTATGTTTGAATCGTTTGTTCAGTTATTTCAAACATCAATCTTGGAATATTAGGACCCGGTGGCTTGGCGCAGTGGGTAAGTTCGTTGCCTCACATGCGAAAGGTTCCGAGTTGAAATCCCAGCCGGGTAGAATGGTGTGATCTAACCATTTTAAAGTCCTGATCATCATCGCAGTATACCCTAACCGGGTCGAAGCGATGTAAAATAACGATTAAAAAAAAAATCTTGGAATATTAGGAATTATTTATGGCTGACTATTTGCTCGCTCTCATGTTGAAACAATTCTTTTTATTTTGAAATAGTAGAATGTCATGAGTGAAATGAAGAAGGAAAAAAATCCAGTAAAAATAACAACATTTGTGCGGAATTTTCTCGGTAAATATTGGGACTTTTACTAGAGTTATTCTTTACTTTACTGCTTGAAAAATTTCATTGAAAAATGAAATTTTCTGTACTGCGTTTCACGATTTCTCGTCTGGGAATTGGTATTACATACTTCCCAAACTCGAAAACTTGAAAATCACTACAGAAAAATATTGTTCCTGAACTGTTGCGATGGGGTTTTTTTGCTCGTGCGGTTGGCCAGTCCTCGCCTACGGCTCGGAGGCCAACGCCACACGAGTAAAAAACCCCATCGCAACAGGCCGGAAAAATACTATTCAGGGACTGTTTAGTAGAAATTTTCAGGTCCACCACATTGAATTACAATTGGAGGAGGGGGTGTAGGGATTGTGGTGTGATGGGAAAGGCTTGAATCAATCCACTACTAACAATTAACGTAAAATTGTTGTTTATTACTAAACGCGTCTTAGGGATATTTACAAGTTATGAGAGAAGACGGTGACTCCCGAGTGTTCGGCGGTCAGTGCCGGACTGAATATAATATTCGCAAAAGGCGAGAATTCGGATACGCGTTACACTAGGTGCAAGAGAGAAGTATACATTATATTGGCGTCTGACAGAGAGCGATGATGTCAGTGATGTCCAGTCGTCTCAACTACGCACGTCGCGTCCGTGTACTAATGCGTAAATGTGGATGTAGCGTGGCGCTACAGGGGGAGGGGGGAATCCTGAATTTTCAAATTTCGCTGATTAATTTCCCAATTCTGATTTTGAAGAATTAGAGTGCAGTATTCGGGGTCACGGGGACCTTCACGTCAGTTTTATTTTAATTATTCCCTCCATTCAAATCTCGTAAGGTCCAAAAAACGAAAATTCCCCAACATTCTTGAATCTTCAATCAAAACATCAGTATCCAGCAACAAATTACACAAAACTTTTAATCAATTAATAATTCACAAACATATTTACCTGAATTTTTCTGATTTCTCTCCATTTTTATGAAATTAATTGAACTGGAATTGACAGTTTCCATTTATTTTTTCTATTTATTTTTCTAGTTATGAATATTCAGTGTCAGAACGCCTTGAAAGTTCAGTGGAACTGTCACTTGATTAAAATTCAACAAAATTTACCGGAAATTTCAGTCAAAAATTTTTACAATTTTTCGCGAAAAAAGTACTCTGTAGAAAGGAAAATCCGACAAGTTTGCCGGCTAGTCCCAGACTGAATTCTGGGGCCTCTTGAACCCCGCAAGTCTCACCAAACGAAAGACCATAGGAATTCATTTTGCCACGCGTTTTACGACTTGTGACTGACCGAGTTATGACCTTCTTCGACGAATGCATCCATATCCTTTTCCCTTTTTATTACTTGGGGTCGAGGTATTTTTAGCGAATCCTCAGGCTCAACTGGGAATTCTTTGCATGCGAAAAATGCATGAGTTTCTCCACGGAGAAAACGTTGAGTAAAAATTACCTAGAATATCGTAGAAAATTTTACTTTCCGAAAATACCGGTTTATACCGGAGGATATTTTCCGATTCGTTCGGTAAAAAAAAACACATTTATGGATGAAAAAATTACCCTCCTGTACGGTAAAATTTCCCACACCGCTAGGGTATTTTTTTTCTTGCACACGGAGAGAAATATTCAATAAAAATTAGGTATCTTTTTCGTAATTCCGGAGCGAAATGTGGTTGTAGGAAATTCTACGGAACTGTCACGGAATTTTTCCGGAGCGTTCCGTAATTGTTATCTAAATCTCCTGTGAAAAAATACGATACCGTCACTTGAATTTTCTGAGTCGATTCCGTAATCGGTGAGCGAATTGTTAGTTTCGTAATTTTCACTGAACATTTCTCTCCGTGCACTCATCTTAAGGTCGTGGGGACGAATGGAAGTGGTATTTAACCGAACGCGTTCGCTAAAAAAATCATTCTCCTCTGCTGAAAAATTATACGAAATATTGAGCAATAATTCACATTCACTGACGTAATTTTTGATGGAATGTAGGGTAAATTTTCCCGTCTCGGCATAAATTATCCTCACGTTCACTAAATTTTCCCGAGCCGACCGATAAAAATTCACTACTCGAAAAACTACTGAAAATCGAGTGAGCTCCACGATTACTTGACTTATTCGCTAATTTTTCTCCAACTTTGTTCTCCGTGTAGCAAATTGAGAACGTCTGTATAGACATTTCCTCAGTTTTTCATTATTTTTCAGCATAAGAAAATAGAAATTTAATATTTTTCATCTCATTCATTGAAGTAATTATATGCAACAATTCAAATACAACCAATTTAACTGGATTATTATCATAAAGTCTTTCGATCAGCGTGAAGTGGTGAATTTCTCAACTGAATTGATAAAACAACGACGATTTTCATTCATACTCGCATATTTGATAACCCCAAGTGTTACTAAAAACCCCAAATCATCAATAATTTTCAGTTGTAAATCCAATGTTTGTTCATTCCGGCGCCAAGATGGTTTGAGTCTCATTTTTCACTCTCAAAGTTGATGTCTGACGTTCTAAACATCAGCAGAATTATTTATCAATTGCAATAAAATTGAACGGTGATTAATTTTATTCATTAAAAAGCGAAACTTTGGATTAATGGTAATAGAACAGTTATCGTATTTTTCCTCCCTTCTTGATGAATTAATCAATGAGTCCATCGATAACGAACGATATTCATCACTTTTGACCCAAAAACTTCAATCCAATATTGTAAATAAATTCGTGAGATAATTCAGCAGAAATGTGATAAAACTCATGTCTGAGTATCACGATAATTATTTTAGCGAATAAAATAATTTAGGGAAATGTGGCTCAGTGATAATTTAACTAGCGTCGTAATTATTTCTCCAATATCCCCTGACCTTCCTTAAGGATGTTTAACCTATAAAGTGGACAACTCAGTTGAAAAGAAAAATAAAATTGACTAAATAAATCATTCATGTTACGAATTATTTTTCTCATCAAATTAGAAGTGTTATGGCGTACTTTTCCGGACTCAAAAACAATAATTAAAAAAAATGTTCATAAATAATGGAGGATTTGTGACTGCAGTGGTAACAGTCGAATTTTGATCGGGCAACATCGCACGCTTCGGCTAGTAGTGGGGTAACAGTGAGATGAATGTTTGTGTGTGTTATACGTGTCCATATGCTTCCAGCACTGAATTATCGTCACCGACTTTACCGACCTCGATCAGTTGTTGTGTGGTGTTGTCGCGTTGCTCGACTCATAATGGCGGTCAAATTTTTTTTAGAGGAATTCGAAAATTAATCGAAGATATCACGCCTATATGGCCCGGTCCCTTACTTGTTCTCGCCGGCGATAGATTCTCCAGTCTAAAGTAAATGGCTTGTAGTTTTTTTTCAATATCTTGAGTGTCTAACCGCTGCAACATCTCGATCAAAGTTCACACGGTCACGGTTCTTCCCTAAGCGTAATGTTACAAGAAGTGATTTTCAGAAATTAATTTCTCACTAGGATGCCCCGATGGAACGACTAAGATTATTACTAACGCGTGGATCAAATATGAACCTGGAATATGAGACAATATCAAAATTGCGGTGAATAATGTGGGTTTTGGCTAAACATCCTTAAAGTAAGATTCAGTATTTTCTCAAGTCACTCGCTTCTAAACTAACTGAATAATCAATCCTCAAAACCGCATTTGTAAAACAAATTGACTACAGTCAATGGATTTATCTACAAGAAGAATGAAATGATGAGAAGTCAGACGATCGCTCAACAAAATTCAAACCTGAGGAACTACCTTAATCGATGCTGAGCATGAAAGCAATTTAGCAACAATGCCGAGTAGAAGATTAGACCATCATTAGGAAAGCCTCGTGCAAGGAGATACACAATGTCGGTGCAATCTCCCCATTAGTAGAAACAGTGCGCGAAGGCTGGCAATTCGAGTCATTAGACGAACAAATTGGTTAATGATTCGAGCGTGGTTCCGAACTTGCGAGGATATCTCAAGGCTGTAATAATTCATTGCCAATCTGTCGCAGTCTCAATGAAGCTGGAGGAAATTCGATGGTAATCGAGACCCTTCACCCAGAGAAATGACGTATTTAATTAAATATCGGAATGTTTTAATCATACGACATGAATGATTCCAAACAGATCCTCTGGTAGAAGTGAATAAACGATTTAGTTGATCCAGACGAAGAATTATTTCAGGTTAATAAATTCGTCCTTTGGGTGTCTTAGCAATGATATTTCTAAATAATAACGTCTTTATTTAGATCAAGTAAACATTTGTTCGTGTTTGAGAAACTATTCGTTTGACGCGAATAAAAACACAAAGGAAAATCAAATTTAGGTTCGAATTGAAGTTTTATTATGGATATCCAAGTACTTTGGCTATTTTTTTTCTCCAGTGAAAACATCAGAGCTTTTGTCTGAGCCCGATTTGGCCCTAAGTTTTCGGACATTTTACAATGATTTGATTATTTAAACTTTGTAGGTCCGAATTAAAATCTCGATATTAATCTGTTAGAAAACATTTTTAAAAAATGAGAAAGTTTATTTTTGGAGGAAGATTGATGAAATCATCACAAAATTGCATTTTTTTTATTACGAGCAGTTTCTATAAATAATTTATAAACAATCTATTTTTTACCATATAAATCATTTGTTCAGGGTCGTAACTAAATTATTCATATTTTGAATTTTACCAAAAATCGAATTCATGCCCAAAAAAATAATGTTTTCAAATGTGGAAACAATTTAAATTATTTCTTTATAACCAATAAATGTTTAAAATAAAAAGTAATAATTCTGGGCAAAATGTAACTCGAATGACGCTAAATATTCAAGATTATTTTCTCAAATTTTTCTCACGCAATGTAATCGACAAATTTGATGACTGAAAATGGTTGAATTTATGGTGTAGTGAGCACCAAATTGTAAAAGATACTAGAATATCCTTAAGAGCAAATGTTTTGTAAATTTTTATCAAATTGGCAGTCCCACCGAAACTGCAAAAAATCTCGTCACAGGAAATATTGTTCTTGAATCGAGCATTTTTGAATACACACGGAGAAAAATGGATAATAAAAGTGCTTGGATTTCATCAGTGACAATATTCTCAATTAGATTTGACAAATGACAATATTCTCAATTTCTCTTTGTATGTGTAAATTTATGTCAACATATTGAACGAGCGAAGAGAGTGCCGGGGGATAAAATAATGCAAGAGGTAGAAGGGTCTCGACGACTAGTCCAACGGGAGAATCCGTGCTAAAGGGAAGTTGAAAGCCATCGAATGCATAATCGAAGAGGTCAGGCGCAAAAGAGCTTTTGTACAGATTCATCCAGCGTTTTTTAATCATACGTAACGTACTGACGAAAGTCCATGAATTGGAAATTTGTTTTTTTTCACCGGAGATTCAATTTCAAGGAGGTTTTCCGATTTTTTATTTTCCAATAGTTTTATTTGATTGAAGTGTGGCATCCCTCTTGTTGGGACAAAACTTCATTACTTAGAAATGAAATAATTATCCAGACCGCGAAGAGAACAAGTTTATTAATCCGTAATACTCCTTTATTTGGAATGCATGAATTATTCATTCCATCTCATTAAAATATTTTCATTGAAACAAGCGAATTTCTCAATTTCCCTCATAAAAACGAGAAAAAAAAATTGCGATTTGCTCTCTGCAACCTTTGTCAAAGCTAAAAAAAGTCAACAACACAGGTATCCATCTCCCATCCACAGCTGAAATTCGAAATTGTTAGGCTGAAGTAAATACGCAAATTTCAACCTTGAAGTAGAACAAACTGAAAAACATTCACTCCCGATCTACATACTCCGACATGTGCGTTTGTTTTTCAAGTAAATGCTCCAAGTGTACTCTTCTATTTATCGAGATGAGCGGCGCGGGGGAAAAGAATAGAGAGGAAAATAAAACGGCATGCCAGCGATTTTTATGAATTCTCTGGGGGGATGGGGAGGGGGAGAGGGAAGGAAAAAATATTGCGCGAACGCCACATCAACACGGACAGGCGGCAACATAAAAGTGAGAAAGTCAATACTGAAGAGGTTGAAAGAAGACCCTTTGGCGAGAAATTATTCATTGCATTTTTTTCAACGAAAAAAAAATGGAATTCCGGTGGGAGGGAAGGACGCATTATCCAAGTTTTCCTTCGGAAATATTCAGGCAATTAGCGGTATTGATGAAGTTTTCCGTTATTCAATCAGTGTTATCAATTAATTCAGAGGATAATTCGATTAACTTGGTGGAATATTGCACAGAGAGAAAAGTTGGATAAAAATTGCCGAGAAAATAGTGGGAATTTTCAATGTGCGAGAGATAATCGTGGAGCGAAGTGCGGTATGAGAAGCATTACGAGACGAGACGAGACAGTGTTTCGAGATGGAAATACGCAGACGAGAGATATTAGTTATCTCGTCTCGTAGAGCAAAAAAAAATCGTTTATCCCTTTATTCCTTTTTTCCTTCTCGTCCAGAAGAAATATCTCTCGTCTCGTGGCATCATTAAATTCAATGAAAAAATACCTTTTTGTGGGGGATATTTTGTGATTCGATTGCTGAAAAAAACACATCTATGAACGCAAAAATTATCCTCTTGTACAGTAACATTTCCCACATCGGTAGGGTATTTTTGTCTTGTACCCATCTGAAGATCCCGAACATGTTCGGTAAAAACTCATTCTCCATTGCAGAGAAATGAAATGCAATATTGAGCAATCATTCACGTTCACTGGGATAATTCTTAATGGAATGTCGGGTAAATTTTACAATTTTGGCACTAATTACCCTCACGTTCAGTAAATTTTTCCGGGCCAACGCAGAAAAATTTTAAGATAACGCGTCTTTTTAAACATCTCGCACTTTTTTTTTCATAAAAATTAGATGAATCAATAAACTTTGAGCAAATTATTCTGTAAATCTCTACGAAACTAGTGGAGGGAAATTTTGAAGAACAAGAAAGTCCCATCTCTTCACGTTTTCCCCTAATTTTCCCTCCGAAAATAACAAAGTATTCACAAAATAATCTCCAAGCTAATTTTGTTAATAAGATGAATATCTTATCGTCCAGGGGAATCTGTAAACATCTTTGAAACTGAGACATTTAGAGAAAAATATGAGACTTTCGCCGGGATGATTGGACATTTTGCTATTTATATTCTTGAAAGTAAGATGAACCGATGAACTTTGGTCCAATTGTTCTGTAAATCACTCCGAAACTAGTGGAGGGAAATATCGAAGAACAAAAATGAGAATCAGATAAATTAAGGGGCTCTCATAAAATGATTCTTCAAATATCTCTGGGACTCGAAAATTTGAAGAAAAATGTTACAACATTTTTTTATAGCTGAAAAAGAATCTTCGTAAAAAAATAGCACGAGACAATTTTTTTTCCTAAATTTCTTCCCTTTTATATTATGGGATAAGTCAACTCTAATTAAACCCTAAATAGTTTTTTGAATTCGTGATAAAACTGCCATCGAAATGTCAAACAATCGTTAAAAAAATGTTTTCGATTTTCAGGAACATGTTCCTAATTTCCCGGGACATGTCACTGAGTTTTACAGATATATCACCAATTATTAATGATATTGAACACTGAATAGAATAATCCTGATTCTCAATAATTTCTATCACAAAAATTTGGTGATAGATTCTCAAAAAAAAAAAACGGTTCCTTGAAAATCAATGACATTTTCAAAAAAAATAGTGTTAATGTCAGTAAAAATTGTCAACAAAACCACTGAATTTCCGCATTTCGCACTCATTGAATTTCATAATTTTAAATCCCGAATAATTGGGTATAGATTCCAGAAAACAACTGGCCATGGATCCCTAAAAATCGATGACACATCACTGAAAATCAAACCTTTTTGTAACAAACTCCGTAATTAACAGTTCACTTACTCGTTTTTGCTCCCACCTCGGACATAACTGATCAGGTATATCGACCGATCAACCGGTAGCTTGAATAATTCGTGCCACTGAACTCCGCTGACCAGGAGTGAATCCTCAAGGTGGAGATACTCTCGGGAGCTTGTGTACACGTCGTATGTCACTTGAACCCAAACAGCATCAACAAGCGTTGGCAGTTTTATCGCGACTGCACGCACAGTTCCCTCGATTTTACGATCAATGCCCCCTCCATTTTCTCAAAAAGTCCATCACCATTGAACAGTCGTTATCTACTTGAGGTCGAGCCTCCTCGCTCAACTCAGGTCAAAATACGTCTGCTGGTACCTTTCAAACCTCTAGCTACTACAAATGGTCTATTTTGACTACAGTGACAAGATTATGTTTTATGTTCGCCACGTTCTTCTGATCAGAGTTCAGTGAGACGTGAATGTAGATAACTGTTGATGGAGATTCATACGCAGGGACTAGTGGGGCAAAATGAACACTTTTGGCTCTTTTGTTTCCGAATTTAAGGTATATCCGTAGGAAAAAGCTTTTTCTTAAGATTGTCCCCATGTTTTTCATACACTGCTTTCATCTCAATTTTCCGTGGCAAATTCCGGAAATTTTTATCGGGTTCAATGTCCACTGGAATTTTAGGAAATCCTATCATTCAAAAATCAATGGGACGGAAAAATCAAGTAGTTTATTGAAGTACTTCAAGTACTTCATTGATTTTTCAGTTCAATTATTCCGTGAAAATTCAGAAAAATCAAGAAAATCTGAAACATTGAAAACTCATGTCATTTTATTTCTGCATATTCATATTCCATTGAAAATTCAATTAAGTTGTGAAATTTCCATCTTACTCCGACTGAATATTCATGTATTTCCTTGAATTTTACCTAAAACTTGAAATTTCATAACCATTTTTTACTTAAATCCGATTCAATGAGACTCTCATGAGATTTATTGTCATATTTTTCATGAAATTAAAAAAAAACTAATAGTATAGATAATGTTTGTAGTAGTCCCCAACTATTGAAACCAATTCTAACTGTACTGCACAGTTTAGAAGGCAATAAATAATGAAATGCGGGCTTTTAACACGCGCGGCACACACCCCACGGGGTTATGGGCCCCCAGAACTCGATTTTTTTCAATATCTTTCAATATCTCATTGCAGATATAATTATCAGGAAAACGAAGATTTTGCAAGGATTAAAATTGAGAAGATCCAAGTAATTCTACTCAATATTTATGATTAAACATCAGAGCTTCCATTTGAGATCGAAAGTTTTGCAATTATTTTATTATTTTGAACTTCTAAAGTTTCAACTTCGTTTCTGTAGTCTAAATCGTTAGGACATGTTTTAAAATCTTGATTCAACAACTGAACAATCTACCCACGGCGGTAGCTGTGTGGATAGAGTGTGGGATTGGCATGAGGGAGACCCGGGTTCGATTCCCGGCTGGGTGGGGCCAAAATTTGTTACACTCTAAATCTCACGGTTTCATTGTCGAGCAGGATTTTCACAAGAGACAACTGTATCTGGGCAGGGTTTTCCCTCAAATGGTTTTCCCTTGTCCTTCGGCGAATGCGGTACAGGAGGTTGGGGGGTGGGAAGGGAACAAATCGTAAAGACCCGAAAGGGTATACGAGAAAAAAAACTAAACAATCTGAAAAAAAAGTTGGAAATGGACTTCTCGAGAATCATTTATGAAATAACTAACAAGTTCCAATTTCTGAAGTTGAGTTTTGTAATGAAAAATGTATAAAAATCATTCTTTTCCAATCAAAAAACTGTGTTGATATTCAGAATTCTAAAAACAAGATTTCCGGAAGTCGAAATTATTTCCATTATTTATTGATGGGCTAACGTTTGATTGAAAAAAAAAATTGTGACACCATTCCGCTGACGAATTTGATTGATTGAAAATTCTCCAGCATTTGGATATTTTTAACCCGTTTTATCTCTTCACTATTGCCTATAGATCACTTACCAAGGGCCATTAACTGTTAATTACAATAATTATCAATAGAAACTCGACCAAGGAAGTGATTTATTCCCCTTATCTACGCTCGTAACTAATAGAATAACAATTAAAAAGAGCATGAGGACAGGTGACGGATGAATAATAAACTCAACTCAGTGAAAATTAATTAAAATTCGTATTAAATATATTTGAACATTGAATGATAATTACATCTGTAATCAGTAAAAATAATAATACAAAATCTCAATCCAGCCCAGCATGAACCAAAGGACGATGACGAAGACAGTATCAACTTTACTGAAGGGTGATATGTATAATATAATATAGTGTATAATTTAAAGTTTTCGATGGTCGCGAGCAAAGTAATACCGGTCTGTACACCGACGCTTGAAAATTTATAGTTCGGGTGAGAACAATTAAAACTTCAACTCATCCCCTGTAATCTCTGGCCAAAGTCGGTTGAAGCTAATTCCCTCAAATGCGCATCACTGGTGGTTATTTCGTTACAACAAGTTCCATTAAAACGTAAAACAGGTTTTACGAAACTTGACGATAAATTTGAATAATCATTGTTTTATGGAGCACTCTAAAATACAATAACACTTGATAAAAATTCGCCTTAATTTTTTTTAAATTTCGCTTTGAATTAAAACGCTCGGAGAAGGTGAGTTCAACATTATTTTAGAGATCACTTTGGAGACAATTTCAGTTTCTGTAAAAGTCTCCTCTACATTTTATTCTCTCACTGATTTCTGAGTTAATTGATGAGTATACAAAATGCTTCTGTTTACCCATCGAATTCAGCACTTTGAAAGCATCTTTGACACGAAGTGGTTTAGAAAAATTCGTCAGAAGACATTTCTTGTAGGAAATTTAATAAACTAGAAGAAAACCTTCTGACATTTCGTCCTGAAGTCACTCGTTTTTGAGATAAATGATGGTTTAAAGAACGACAGTCATTAAGTATCTACGGATACACTGGGGTCACTCATCACCCCACTGGATTTTCTTGATTGTCAAATAGTAATTATGTTTAGAGGTTTCTGAGTACTATTGGCTCAGCAGAAACCTCAGTTCTGCGTCACGTGTAAATTGAGGCAAAAATTTTCGTGTCAAATGTTTGTGGTTTTTGCATTAACGTTACTTCATTCCATTGAGAAATCAATATTGTTTATTCTTCAATCTCGAGCATGGGGTCTCTACGTGAAAACACCATTCGATTTTTGTTGATGAGTTCAATTAAAAAAAAAACTATGAAGCGTTTTAAAAATAGAATTTTTCATCACTCGTCCGTAAAGTGAAATTTTATGCACGCTTCGCGTGAAAAATAGGATTCGACACTCGTGGGAAAAATTCGGCAAGTGCTACTCACCTCTCATGGGTCAAAAAACACTTTTACACACTCGTATCTAAATGCACTGTATTCCAATTTTCGACATTTCTCTCAGTGTTTAAATTATTTTTTCGTGGAATTGAACTGCATACATTCTAATCCTATGGATATGAATCTCTTCAGTAGAGGATATCATAAAAGTGTGAATGTAGCAATAGCGCGGGGTGATAAATCACCCCAGTGTATCCATAGAACAAGTGCCCAAGAGGTGTATACGTAGAGGGTTAAAATAGTATATTACGATAGAAGTGAAAAAAAGTATTAAAAAAAGTGAAAAGGGGTAAATTTGGCCGCCCTTGGCTCCACCTCGTGCGGCCAACTTCACACTCGTATCGAAATATACTATTTTTCATAGGTATCGTATGATGTTTCATAATACTGATGATAAACCGACGGTTCTTTGCCCGCGGAGCGTGCAAAGAAGTGCCCTTTTTTTCACTAGTGTCATAAAATTTTTTTATCGAATATTTGAAATCTACAAAACAAGTTTCATCACATTCTGTTTACTTTTTTTATACCAATAGCGTCATAGTATCCATTTTTCATCGATGTATTTTACCTCGTTATCGAGTAATAATAATTCCATCATTCATCGCAACAAAAAGTTGTGGATTATTGGGTTAATCAGTAATGGAAGTGACACAAATATTTGTTATTTCGGATCTTCTTATTGATTGAATAGATGTCTATAAATATCCCATCGTGAATTTCATAATTTACGGTATAATCAGAAATATTTATCAGTTTTTATCGATCAATCAGATGATATGTCCCTGCGATGGAAATATCACTGATGAATGAAATGATAATTAACGAAAACTTTTTGTTCACCAAACAAACTTAATATTTTGCGAGTATTGAAATTTTTCGTAAGTTATTTTTGTAGGATTTCATGCTCTACAAACAATTCTCTCTGACGTGTTGAACTCATCTCCTCTTGACAATTTTCCGTAAACTTAAACGTCAATTTTTGTTCTCCTAATATAACGCAATATATGAGTAGGTAATTTTCTAATTTTATATCACTTCTCAATTTGAGTTCTTTTCGTATAAAAATATTCACTCTGACAATGAGTGGCAACTATAACGCGGGCCTTTGAAATGTACCATTCATCGGTAACGAATTTAAATCTCAGAAAAGTCCCAATTAATATCTGAGGAAAGTTCGTCGAAAGCCCGGCGGAGGTGCTGGTTAACTTCTCACTTTCATTTCCTCGTCGTCGTATGGATGTCACTCATTAGTTCACTTTTGCGATTCCATCCTTTGGTTTCCCTTGATCTGAAACCACTGCAGGCAATTTTTTTACCCCTAGGAATTACAGTACTGTAGTCCAAAGTGAAGGAAATCAAATCTGAAAGACATGAATGAACAAATTAATTGATTATTTATGGAATTTATTTAATTGAGGCAAAATAATAATTGCCTTTCTCGGAAATTGAAGTAGATACGATAGGAAGACAGCAGTCATATTTTTCAGGCGAAGGGCATTGAATTCGATTTTAGTGGAAAAATTAAAAAATCGGAAATTCAAAAGTTCACTAGAAATTCAACGAAATTCTACAGGAAGGCGAGAATTCTTAATCTTACTTGAATTTTCATTGAAGACATGAATATTCAGGATCAAATTGAACTAAATTTTCAATTGGAGATTCAAAACGAGATTTACCTTCATTTTCCTGATTTTTTGAATTCTCATGGAATAATTTAATTGATCTGAAATTATGAATCTTTAATGATAAAACTCCTGATAAATTACAGTGAAACTGTCAGTCAATAAAAAATTCTAAGAAGTGTATAAATGTAAACCAAAATGATATGATACAGATTAATTTCCAAATATCTCCAAAACTGGTGGATTTAGACAAAAAATGAGAAGAGATTTCAGACATTTTTAAATATTTTACATTTTACAAAACACTAAATTATCTTGAGTATTAACAACCTTTAAGGGGAACCGGAACCCTTGCATATATGAACTTTTAGAATTGTATTTTCCCCGGGCAATTATTATTTTTTATTTACAAAACTACCCCGCTGTTTTAACAGTTCAATGACCGTGTCGGCAAAGGAGTTTTATAGATGAAAATTAATAATTGTCATTCCGTTTTCCCATAAAAAAAATTCGACAAACCTTTTCTATGATTTATAAAATTGTCTAATAAGAAAAGCATCTTTCGTCCTATAACTTCTAATCCACACAAAAGAACAAATTCAATAGAAAATAAATTAGTTTTACTTTACCAAAATACCCGCGAAATCTCTTATTAAAATTAAATTAATTGTTGTAATTTAATTCAGTTATTAATTAGGAAATCTCTTTCAAACTAATTTTGGTAATTGAAAAATCGCGTTCCTTACGAATGTAAGAACAATTCACAATCATATCCATTAAAAACAACATGACATTACAAGACATAACATGACAGCACGCGCATAAAACAAATTTCCCAAAAATTACCTCAGCCTTCTGTTGCTCTCCCGACCTGCCCGAGCCCTCAGGTCTCAGCGAAAAAATAGACCTGTAGAGAACGGAAGCAACGAGCGATCCTCCGAGCGGTCCAAACCAGTAGATCCAGTGATGACTCCAGTTGTTATTCCATATCGCAGGCCCCAGTGATCTCGCTGGGTTCATGCTGCATCCCGTATAAGGTGCCACAGCCATACAGAGAACAGCCACAGTCAAACCAAACTTGATGGCAACCGAGTCTGTATTCCTCTCGTTGCGCGCGTCCCAAATCGCACAGGTCATGAACATTAGAATTGCGGTCGCCATTATTTCTCCGAGGAGACCTTGAATCACTGATATGCTCTCGTGGAGATCGGTGATGCAGAAACTGTCGATTTTAGAGGGATCCCCAGCGTGGAGGAGCGTCTGAGGTGTAATTACCTGAAGATAACAATTAATTTCATTTGTTTGGGAAGAAATAACATGAGGCTATTGGGGTTTTTACGTGAATTTCTCATGACTTTGATGAAATGAAGAAAGTAATCGTGGAGCGAACTCGATTTTCAGTATTTTTACTGTATACTCTGACAAAAAAAATCCTATTATCTGACATCCACCATTTGCTATTAAATATTATATTATTTAATAGCAAATAATACAATATTTGTTAATTGCAAATAATATATTATTGTTGTTATTGTATATATTATTGTTTATTAGCAAATAATATAATATTTTTATTTTTGTTAATATTCAATTGAATATTCACTCATTTGGAGGACAATTGCATGAATAATAGCGATTTTCGGTCATTTTAAATACTTATTCTGAACAACATAACCGCCGAACCGCGGCGAAAGACAAACTCTATTTGGCGCCAAAATTTCGTTCATTTTATTGACAATTGTTGGTAGAAATTTCAGCTTTTTAAAAAATTAGCTTTTTAATAATTAACGATTGAAAGAAAACGGTTTCTCGCATAAATCCCGTCAAACTGAAGATAATGCTATGTCTGACTGTCTCATTTTCACGGGATTTTTATGTTCTTTGAGTGTGCCAAAGGACGGTTGGATAGTTTGGGAAATTAGGCCAATTTGACAAAAAAATTCGTTTGGACAAAATTAGTCATATTTTCAAAAGTCATAACCCCATCAATTATCACTATTTTTCAATTTTTCTTCTTTTTGAATTTTTATCTAATCGCCATCTTTTCAGAGAAAACTTGAGACAAAAATCCCCAGCATCGATTTTTTTACTCAACCGATTTGGCGTCGATCTGCTCATAATGTATTAAATTTGGGAGTGAAGTGGTGGAATAAAATTGTTATCAATAGTTTTTTACAGATAAAATCACAAAATTGGTGTGAGAACCCTTTTTTATTGCAAAGTGCAATTTAAAAAAATATACATAATCGTAAATCGTAAAAAATATTCATAATGCATAAAATATTCATAATCTCGTGAAAATTTCCCTTTCTGGATATTCATGAGAAACTCATGCTCTGGTTACTTGACTCCCCTCGTTCCACCACTTTTCTACTGAATTATCCTGTTCGAGTGTGATTATTGGGTAATTTCGGTTGATTTAGGAGGGTGTAATTACTATTTTTGCTATGCACTGACCTTCAGCATTCCATAACCCGCGATGGCGCCCAGACACTGAGCGAAGAAGTACACGGAAGCTGCTGTGAGAGATTTCTTGCCAAGGACAACCGAACCAACGGTTATCGCTGGGTTTATGTGGGCACCGCTGATGTGACCGATACTCTATAGTGAAATTAATGAACAAAATTATTTCCATTATCTGAGTGGCGAAGCAAATTCTGCAGGATTATTATTTTTTTCCCACGGAAATGTTTAAAAATACAAATTATTATAATTATAAAATCATATGGTGATTATGGCGAGAAGGTAAAGGAGAGAAGCGATTTCTCCGCAGAAATTTTTTATCAATTATGCGGTGAATTATTATAAAATTAGTAGAT
The DNA here is from genome assembly GCF_001412515.2 of Diachasma alloeum. Classification (NCBI taxonomy): domain Eukaryota; kingdom Metazoa; phylum Arthropoda; class Insecta; order Hymenoptera; family Braconidae; genus Diachasma; species Diachasma alloeum. Next base: position 1,526,812 of record NW_021680447.1, on the reverse strand, counting down.
TTAGAGGAAAACGTCGAAGTTTTCAAGCAGGAAATTTAATTCTTGACATAAACGTTTTCTGGAGAAATTCCTTGAACCTCATTCTTCGAGTGCGATTTTCAAAATAATTAATTTTTTTATTAAACGTGCACATATTCATATTGAGGGGAAGTTCAGCGAATGAGATTGTCTCTCAATCGTCAAAAATTTAAGACCAGCCGAGTGGAATTTCCACTGATTTTTGGCTAGTAGATATAGTCGATTAGAGACAGACCATTCTTCCTCACTTCCTCCTATACCTGAAATCGTTCATTCGTCACATAGTTCTTTAATTAGTATTACGAAACAATTTGCTTGAGCTAGAAAACTGGTGAATTGATCATTTTGTCCATAAAAAATGATTTTAAAAAATTTACGTAGGATAAACGATGTATGTGTATTCCAGCTAATGAATAATTATGTTTTTCGCATTCAAAATTCTAACTTTGAATGAAACAGTCTATATACACAAGAGAAGTGATTTTCAGGGACCGATGTCATTAATTTTCAGGGGTCGGCATCAATCATTAGATTATAAATCTTAAAAAAATTTGCAACTTAAAATATCTAAGGTTTACTCATATTCACTAAAAATTAAGAAATAAGAAAATAATTGACAAGCTGGAATTATCAATTGCCTTAATTATTCAGTAAATAATTCTAAATTTCATAAAAGGATTTTGGATTAACCAAATAATCATCAATCTTCCGAAGTCATTTACAAAATACATGACATAATTCAGAATTTGAATATTTGAAAATTAATTGATAATTAATTTAATCGTTCAAAAATTGTTGAGTTATATTAACCAATTAACAATTTCAAAATTTTACTTTATTTAAAATTTATCATTATGCCGATGTCGGGAAATTATTCTATACAAGATGTATTTTTTTTACCGAACGAATCGTAACATATCCTCCAAACAAATATGTTTCTATTGAGTTGGGATTTCACTACACGATTACCTCGCCGTATACTAAAATTTACGCGATTTTATAGATCATTTTTATCCAACTTTTCTCACGGTATAGTTGTGGAGATAAGTGAATGAGCGGTATCACTCGCTTGGCGGTACAGGCACCGCTTTTACTACTGCAGAAATTCATCTGTATGAAATAAAATAACTCACCTGGATGATAAGCATAACAGCCAAGCCGAATACAAAGGATATTTGGAGAAGAGCGGGTGCATTACCCAAACTTCCGACGCAACCCATGCATCCCAGAAATACGAGGAGACCAGTGCCAATAAACTCGGCTAATCCACACTTGAAGGTATCCCACCTCGAGGACTCCTCCTGGAAGAGGTCTTTCAACCCTGAAAACAAACCACAACAGACTCGTAACTCCAGTGAGTTTAAATCCGAATGCTTCTGTGCATTGAATAGATAAATCCTGTTTAAAGTTTGTGCCTTGAAAAGTGGAAAACCACTTGAAGTGATTGGTATTCATTCTGACTTCAGTAAATTTAATTTTCTTCTACTTCAATGGTGCAGTGGGAAGAGAAAATTAGTGGGAAAAGTGACAGGGCGATTATTCTGGGGGAAATCTGTGGAAGTGGTTGGTGTTTATAACCACAAAGAGATTTTATGAATTTTTCTAATTCATTTTTTACTACTTCAAATGCACATTCGTTGATTATTAGAAATATCTTATTATTATATTTTATTATATTATTAGATAATTTCCAAGGAAAAACAGTTTTGATTTTCAGAGACATGTCACTGATTTTCAGGAACATGTAATCGATTTTCAGGAATTTATTCCCGATTGTAAAATTCAGTGAGTGCACAATTCTGAAATTTAATGATTTTGAGAAAATCCTAAATTATCATTTTTAGGGTGAACTAGCGAACGGGAGATTATATTATATTATACTAATTTATTTTATTGTTTTCTTTCCAATTTTTCTTTGCGGTTAGATTAAATTAAATTTATTGGATTCCATTCCCATTGTAGTATACAAATTGTGGGAACAGTTTTTCTCATTTTCAAATGAAGAGATATTTATGATAAATAATAAGGAGAGTATTGATACTGTTTCTTGGGATGATGATCGATTCGCAAGAAAGTAAAAATTTCGATTTTTCAATGTCTCCGGAAAGTTTTAAAATTGATAAATTTTTTCAAATAATGAAAGAATACCCATCAATTCAATTTCTATCCTCACATTTTGATAGAATATATAAAAAAATAGCAAAGAATAAAAATTGGAGATGAAAAATTTTATTGGATTAATATAATGTAATTTTATAAACTGCAAAACATTTTATATCGAGAATTATCAGCACCGAATAAACACCCTGATTTATCTCCTGTTACCACTTCACTCAACATTTGATTACAATGAGTGGGTAAATCACAAAACATTTGTTGAAATTCTCCGGACTCAAATTTATCGGAGTTTCGTATTTCCACGGGTCTTTGAACCCTCCAACATCCATTAAATCCCAAAAGCGAATGACCTACATGCGTGAAACATTCGTACAATGACAATGGAATTAGATTGCAGAGTGGTAACACCAGGGTCAACGGTGGATTACCATAAAACCATGAATGTTATGTTGCGCAATGGGATCCGATTAAATGGAATTATACTCGAATGAAAATCCAAAATATGCAATCAATTGGTGCATTAATCTCCATCACAAGTATTTTCGGCATCGCAGAATAATTTTGCGAACATATTTATTTGTATTCTTCTAACGCCTTTTTTTATCAGAATAAATCAAAAGTTTTAAATGCTAAAAATTTACGGAAAGAGTCACGTAATCGTGGAGCGAACTCGATTTTCAGTACTTTTTCACTCCACACTGTTAGAAAACTATTGAAATTTCATGAACAACTGACTCATAATTTTTAGAAGAGTGGCATTGAAATCGTTTTAGGGAGAAAAGAATGATGAACTTTCTGATTTCACTGAATTCAATGAAATTTGACAACTTACTGGAATTTTCAATGACAATATGAATATTCAGTACCAAATTACGCTGAATTCTCAATTTATTAAGAATTCAATAATATATTTATCTGAATTTTCCGTATTTTTATCAATTTTTGTGGATTAATAGCACTGACATTTATAGTTTTCATTGATTCTACCATAAAATTCTGAATTTTCAATGACGAAATTCCTTGAAATGTCAGTGGAACAATAATGTGATAAAAATTTCCAAAAAGTACACCGGAAATTTCAGCCAAAAAAATTTAACATCACCATCAAAAAGTTTAACAAAAATTTAACAGTGCATGTCAGGGAAAATAGTCAATTTTTCTCCGTTGACCCGAGAAAATTTACTGAACGTGAGGGTAATTTGTGGCGAAACTGTAAAGTTTACGCTGCATTCCATCAGAAATTATCCCAGTGAACCCGAATGATTGCTCAAATACTACATCTAACTTTTCTCCAACGAAGAATTATTTTTTACCGAACGCGTTCGGTAAAATTTCGGTTCCATTCATCCCCATGACCTTCAGATGGGTGCAAAACAAATACCCTTCTGGTCTGGGAAACTTTACTGTACGAGAGGATAATTTTTGCATCCATAGTCGTTTTTTTTTTATCGAATGAATCGTAAAATATCCTCTAGCATAATACAAACATGTATTTTTTCATTGAATTACATTTCACGCCACGATTACCTTTCGTACAGTAAAATTTGCCACGGTTTTCTCGGTAATTTTTATCCAACTTTTCTCTCCGTGTACAGAAAAAAGTATTTTCTGCATATGAAATGAGGTCGATTCAATTTTAGGTTTCACTCGGATTCATTCATTCATCAAGAGCATAATGAGGAAATTCAACTCGGTGCTTTCTACGTCTGAATCTAGCCCCTGGCAAATGAAACTGTCGCGAAAGCAATTACCTTTTCTGGTGGGTCGTTGCTCTAATTCTCGTGAACAGAAGGAGAAAGAAATTCAGGGAACCTTTAGGATTTTTTCAGAGGATTTTTCCTATTTTATTATTTGAAATATAATTGTATCGCTGATGGCGGATTTCGGGGATAAATATCAATGGACATTCTGAATTTAGTCACTCACGAGATCATTTCATAATTTATAAAAGTGGACTTTATGAATTGAATTGAGCATTTTGTGACTATCTTGGAACGAGAGAGGTTTTTGAACAATTTTCATAAATGTTCTTGAATTGTTCATCAACTAAAAATTAGTTCAATTGAAAATTCAAGTAAGTCATGAAATTTTGGTTTTATTTCTGGTTGCAAATTTTCGAATTTACTTGGATTTTAGCTGAAACTTCCAATTTTATTTGTCTTTTTAACCAAAAAAGCAATCAATTCTATCCATCCGTAACAATTTCTTTCCAACAGTGTCAAAGCGCTCATAAATTTTAAGATTATTCAGTGAATAATGGTTTTTCGTAAAAAAATAAATAATAGTCTTTCGTTTTTCGGAAAATTTAGTTTTCTACGAAAAAGCTCGTTCAATATTTTACAAGATATCTCTTCCCTTCAAACTAAATCCAAAAGAAAAAATAGTTCCGTATCATAACTTAGATTTTTTTCCAAATTCGTGGATAACATTATAGATTAATGCGCAATTTTATCAAGAACATCAACGCCTCGATGTGAAAATTATGATAAAGTTAAAATCACCTCGCACACTCGCAATAGCAAATTATAAATGAATGGAATTCACACACGAAATCTCGAAAACGAAAGTCCACCGTCATGTCCACCTTACTCATCTCGCGATAATTATCCCGCTTTAATGAGAAATGAAATAAACTCGTGCAGGTGACTCTCATCGTAATTACGATGAAAGTTTCGAGAACTCATTAGAGGAATAGCAAGAGCAACCAGTGTATGTGATCCCCCGCCCCCCTCCCAAGCTATTCTACTGTGATTGTTAATGTGAGAGAATTTTATTCGAATGAGGATAATCAGAATGCACATTTGCCAAGGATACTCGTGAATCGTGAGTGTTTACTCAAAATTTCACTTTGAATTGCGATTTGTGTTGAAAGTTGATTAGAAAATCTCGAATCCACTTATTAAATTTCCATTTCAATTATTTTTTATTTCGTTTAGAGGGAATCATCATGAGATTTTTTTTACTAAATTGATTCTTTGGCCATAATACGGTCATAAATATATAAACATTTTTTTAGATTTAGATTTTTTTAAATTTCAGTTTAATTATTCCGGGGAAATTAATGAAAAATCAAGGAAATTCAGAGAAATCTTTCTTTGAATTCTAGATTGCTCAGAATCTTCCGGAAATTCCTTCAAAAATTCTTGAAATTCCAACAATTTTTACATGAAATTTCAGATCGAATTCAGGTCGGTCATGAATTTCGTCTTCCTGTTACAAAAAAAATCGGACTTTACCAGAATTTTCAGAGAAACTTGAAATTCCAGTGATTTGAAAATTGATAATTTCATGGAGGAATCCATGAACTGTAAATTTGGGAAATTCTGGGAACTGTAAATTTCAGTTCAATTATTCCGGGAGAAATAATTAAAAATCACGAAAATTCAGAGAAATCACTCCTCGAATTCTATATTTCTCAGAATTTTCAGGGAACTCCTTTAAAAATTTCAGGAGTTCCAAGAATTTTAAAGGAGCACCCTGAAAATTCATTTTCACTGAAAGATTCATGTAAATTGTGGAATTTGCGCCTTCTTGCCGCTAAAAAAAAATGAGACGCTACTTAAATTTTCAGAGAAACTTAAATCGATTTCAAGGTCTCTTTCTGGAAAGTTTTTTTTTTATTTAATGTTTCCGGAAAGTTAAGCCAATTTTTTTTTAACAGTGCGACAATATCTAGAATCATTATCTGCAATCAACAAAAGCCCGGATTGTTCGAATGCCAGTCGATAACAGGCGCCATACCGACAGTCGCTATTTGCTCAGCCAATAACAGAGGCATCTCTCTCAACCGACATTCGAAAACAGTCGGGAAAAAAATTAAGGAAAATAGGCAAGCAGGAAAATATGGTTGACGACACATGCAACGAAATCTTCCACTTTTCCGCATTATGCAATTCCAAGAACATCAGATCAGACAGAAAATAACTGACTGAACTATCGTTCGATCGTTTCTCATCTTCACGTTTTACCACTTGATTATACCGTGATTATGCGTTATCTTTGTTTACAACAGGTTTCAGTATTCCAATTTGCAACAAATTCCCAGAAATCACTCTGAGACATGAAGTTATTATCAAATCCGGTAGACAATGACTGTTACCGAAGAATTCCTGAAACTCCTTCGTAATAACTTTGCTATTGTCGTGATTGAAACGCTACATAACTTCGAGTGACGTTAAATGCGGTGAAATTACGTGTTTAAATCAACTGAAATTCCGTGTTCCACATTTTTTATTCATTTCACAAATGTTTTTATTGAAATTTAGTAAACTCATTGGTAGATTTCAATGAAAATGTTTCAATGATATGAAGTAAACACTTTATTTGATACAAATGTTAATAAATTCTAAATTTCTACATTAAAAACATTTTACGGCAAGCAAAAAAATATGTTTCTTTGAGGAAAAAATTAATTATTATATATAAATAATGGTACATCAAGTCATCAGGCGATTAAAGTATCATTTAACGAATTGAACTCATATCAGGGATCGGCGTCAATCATTAGATTATTAATATTGAGAGAAACTGCACTCTACAATAATTAAGGTTTACTCATCTTCATTGAAATTTGGAAAATAATAAAATAATTGGTAATCGAAATTGTCAATTTACTTTTGAGTAAATAATTCTAAATTTCATAAAAAGGATTTTCGATTAGCCAAATAATCGTCAATCTTCTGAACTCAGTAATTGATTGATTATAGTATATTAGAGTACAAGGGCACAAATTTCGTTTTCGACGAATGTGAAGTTTACAGGCCGAGCCGAAGGCGAGGTCCGCGGCTTCGCCCCCCCCCCCACCGGGGGCTTCGCCCCCTGGACCCCCTTTTCTCGTGGGGGGCTCCGCCCCCACACCCCCCCTCCACCCCCAAACTTCATCACGCACTTATCATATAAAATAGTATACGCAACACGTGCGGACAGCAGCCGCCCGAGTGAGTAACCGCCTGCTTTCCGCACTAGTTACGTAATGTACTGTTTCAAACCCCATAATCATACTCAAACTCCACAATCAATTTTATTTGAATGGATAAGAACTCTCTTCTGCAATTTATTGATTATTTTTGATTGAAGAAAAGCCCAACTATTCCAAAGCGCAAATATTATTTTTGAAATACAATCATCTCATTTTTAACACAATTCACTTTATTTGAACGATAAAAAACTGTCTTCCACAACTTCCATTTAATACTTCTTTCAATTTGTTGAATAAAATACCCTTTATTTTAACTAAAAATACTCTTTAATATTAACAAAAAATTATTTTATGTCACTGGACCCGATTTATCAGGCCTTCCATAATAAAATAAACCAAAACCATCAAGTTTGGAAAAATGAGTTTCTGAAATCTAGTTTTCCTCCACTAATGAACGTACTCTTCCCACATGCAAGAATTGCACCACTCCAGCCTCTCAGTTCTTCCGTCAAGATCACAATGATCTATTCAGAATGATTCCCAACCCAAATGAATCCTCGTGACCCTTACAAGGAACATCTCCCTCGAATTGCGAATACATTTCAACCAGAAGTGAATTCATCTCCTTCGCATATAAACACGGAATGGTTCAAATAAGCACAGGTAACGGTCCTCCGAAAAATTTCTGCCAGCCCCTCGGGCTGACAGTTAAAAAAAATACTGAGGGTAAAGCGTTCGCTAAATTCTTGCTTGAAATAATTTATCCCGAATGAACTCCGAGCGCTTCCGCGTTTTTACTGAAATGGCCTGAATGATGGTTTCGCACGTGACTGGCGTAGAAGGTTACAAGTGTGACAGTGGGTCAAGTTCATGGGCTGGTTATTGCCCGTTTAGACTACCTCTCATGTATATTTTTCCCGCTAGGTATTTGCGTGCAGATTTTTACGAGGAATTCAGAACACTTTGTAATCATCCTTTAATTATGGGGAGAACATTATTCTGATTAATTTATTAGAATTATTATTCCAAACAATAAATTCATTACTCATCAATTGATACCTTCACATTGATTAATTCTTCCAATTTCAATTTCTTTCATTTTTTAAATGAAAATTACTGAAATATCAATTCTACTGAATTAGCAATTGTCGTTCAATGTTTAAAAAAAATTATAGTGAATTATTTGAATTGAGTGCAAGTGCTGAGACAACAGTTTGAGCACCTGCACTTGATTAATTTCCACAATGAACCGTCATAACACTGTAATAATTATAAAACGTCATTCGAATGCTCAAGTTTGTATCGACCGGTATCGATCGATCATCAACATCCTGGCTTGTGCGTCAACAGCGGAGGTCACTCCGACTATTCAGACTTTTGCACTCAAACACAGCAAAAACCAATGTTTGAATTTCACACACCTTTGTAGACATTTTTCAAACACTAAAAAACGTCTGAACAAAATGAAAATTTGCCTGAATTTCAAACATAATTTAAAATGTTTGGGCACGGGTTTGTCTGAAATTCAGACACAATTTCATTTTATTCAGACGTTTTTTAGTCTCTGAAAAATGTCTACAAGAGGTGTGTGAAATTCAGACATTCGTTTTTGCTGTGAAGCACTTAGCAATTCCACCGGAATGCAATGGGCATCGACTCGAAACAATTCTGCGATCTTGCAATTTGTGTCGGTAGCATTCAGTGCTACCGACACTGTTTTGACTGAAATTCCCGATACACTTTTTAGAAATTTTTATCAATCCAGTCCCACTGAAATTCACAATGTGATGACGAAATCAGTGGGAATTGTAAATTTTTGTTGCATTATTCCATGAAAATTGATGAAATCAGGAAAATTTGGCTAAATATATTATTGAATTAGTAATTAATTGACAATTCTGTGTAATTTGGTGATGATCACTCAAGTTTTGAAGGAAACTTCGAGTAAATTAGAGAATTCTGCTGCTGCTGCTCAAAAATGTTTGATTCTATTGTATTTCCAGTGAAATGTCATTTTTTTCAACATTTTACATTATATTTTTTTCTCAATTAAATGTGCACCACTCGTACTTGAAAAAAATGTCAAAAATCTTTTCATGAGTCAACTGTTTCATAATAAATGGATCTTGTAAATGGGATATTTGTCATTTCGGGATCTTTCATTGTTTTTCATCTGATTCGATACAATCTTATAACTATTCTATTCATCGCCATGTTCATAAATGTTTTGTTGGGATCAAGGGAAATTTTGGTGAAATAATATAACAACATTCATTAATTTATCGTATTATTTCGCCGAGTTGTCCCTTGATCCCAACCGAAGACTAGTTTCAATTTTTTTATCTAAAATTGATGACAAAATGGAGGAAAAAACGACCTGATATCACAAACCTAATTTCTTGAGCCAAATGTATCCCCCCTTGAGGTATTTTCTTAGCTAAAATTACGATCATAATTTTTTTAGCTCATAATGGAGCTTTCATTCAAACTCTAAGTCGAACTTTATTAACATCAAATGAATAATTTGTTAAATATAACCAAAAATGTGGTCCTTTGAACTACAAGTGAATTATTTCGGATCAAATAAGTTGTTTATCTGATTCTCAGCAATGATTTACTTGGAATTAACGAATTATCTAGTTCATACAACTAAAACATTTCAGTTGCAAAAAAAATATTGGATAGAAAAATATTAAACAAAGGACTTTATTTGAAAAGACTTTCAATAAAAACACAATGACCAAATTACCTAAATCTCCTCAAGTGTCCCATAAATGGGTTCTTCACTTTATATCTCATCACTCGTGAACAATGGCATAAAAAATTCATAATTCCCCCCTCCCCCAGTTAAGAGTTATGAATGGACTTGTCCAGTTGAACTGAGACAATATCTGGTAAAAGTAGTTCCACCCGATAATACGAGTCTGCACGCTCATTAAATCCAACGAATTACCTTTCCTACTGGGCCAGTGGATAAAGCCCCACATTCTTCACGACTCTAAAGTCCATTTGTTCCAGGGCACCAACCTCTGCAGTTAATTCCTAATTTCTCATTTTTTTTCATTGTTATATTATTACCCAATGGCAATTACACCCTTGAGAAGTTTCCAACACCTTCGCGAATTACACGAAAGTCACTCTTGGGAAAGAAAGGAGAAAATTCAAGAGTAATGTACTTTCTTTTTGAAGTGGCCTCAGATAGGACAATTTAATGACGTGTAGGCCTTTGTCTACATTGGATAATCAAAGTAGTGAGATCCTTTCGGGAATTCCTTATTCCCTAGAATGTGAGTGGCAGCAGAAAGTGGAATTTTTCCTTATTTTGTTATGATAATTTTATGACGAGAAATTTAGGATCATTAGGGAACAATTGATGAGTCATTTTTGCATCATAACATTGATTTACAAACTATAACAAAGGATGGACTAGTGTTTGTTACCATATGAGATAAATTATTTGCTTCTCTAATCTAAATTACAAGAATTGAAAAAAATCATCATGAGAATTTTTTTTTTAATTCAGGTAACGTTTTCTATCACCGATGTATTCGGCTATAATTTCACTTTATTCATAGGTATTACTATAGCCATAACTATAGTTATAAATACCCACATATGACTCCCGCCAATGAATTTAGCTAATTTCAATAATTTACCCATTACAACAACAGGGCTATACAATGCTTTCTTGCATTTCTCATGCATTCACGACGAATGCATGTATTATTTATGGTAAAAAACTAGGTATAAGGCCCAACGGGTATATTTATAACGCGAGGAGCGCGCAAGATACTGTAGTATTAGAAATTCTTCATACGTGGATTGAGAAAATTGCGAAGCCATTGTTGCATTGTAAAATTAATCCACAAACGTAATAACAATGGGCGTAAAATTTTGGTTAAATATAATATAAGGAACTGTGGAATTAAGCCCCCATTTAAATTGAAAGAAATTCATTCGTATCACAGAAGCGGTCTAAAAACCTAATGTATTATGGATAAAGTGACTTAGTGTTGAAAATTAGCAATGGTAAAAAAATCAATAAAAATAACACGTGATATGGTGATAAATCCATGATTTGATTTAATTTGCAGAGATTTGCAAATTTCACGATTCAAATGTTCTTTGTTTTTTTATCACACTCACCCGTGAGCCTGGTATTATATATTAGAAAAAGAAATTTAAAAAACAATTGAAGCAAAAAAATGTGAAGTCATCACTGGATTTATACTGACGAAATTGAAAATTTTATGATTGGAAATTTCTCGTCAATACCTCAGAAGAGACATAAAAGATGATTGATTAATTTTTGTTTTATGAGCGGAACTACACAACGTGAAATGCATCGTTTGAATAATTTGTTGTCAATTTACACGAAAACAAGTGCCTGGAATGTTTATTTCGACACCTACATAAGCTTTTTTGGCATTTTCAATTTGCAATTTCAATTCTACCAATTATGACACGGATTTTAAATCTTGGCTGAAATTACCGGCAAGCTTCTTAGACATTTATTCCAAGTTATAGATCCCCGGAATTTCCAAGTCATTCCATCACTGAAAATTCACAATGTGATGAAAGAAAGATAATAGAAATTATTTCCGGAGAAAAAACGACCAAAAATTACAAGAAAAATCCAGTAAAATTGATCTGTCCTGTACCTTTTCTCCAACAACTCGAAAACCCCATTGTTCGCTAGCGAAAAATTAGGTTCTGTGACTTAAAAGAAAAATACCTGATATACGGTTCCGGGATACTTGATCCCCGAAACAATGTTCTCCATAAAAACGGTAAGAAAAAGAAGAAAAACTTGATTGAAAAAATTAATAAATACAAATAAACATGAAACTCCGAAGTCGCAGACATTATATCAGCAAATACAAGGATCTTTGAACTCAGGTCAATATTTAATTGAACAACGTCCATTTGTTAAACATGTTTAAACAAATTCAGAATGACAGAAAATTGCTCCCCGGAAATCGCTCCCGGATTTTCCGGGAACGAATTTTCGGGGAACAAGTCTCCGGTAACGATTCTTTTCTTCCTGTTGCTGAAAAATTCGGATTTTTTGGCCATGCTAAAATTCAAGCTTATTCAAACTCATTTATAGATTAACAGAATGCCGATAATTTTCTAAATTTTTGAACAAATTTCCCGTCCGAAGTTATGAATATTTTTACAAATCGAAGTACATTAATCTCCAAGAAATGCTGATGAAAATCAATTTGCTTTAGGTTAAAGAAATATTAATAACTTTGTGCAACAAATTTATTTGAATATTTTGACAAGACAGTGGCCTCCTGTTACTCCTTAAACGAAGCTTATGCTACGTTAGCATGAAAAATCTCTTTCTTGCGATCTATTTTCACCTTAATTCTTGAAAAAAATATTTCTGATAATTGTCTACTGTTTATTGTCCATGAAATTTACAATTTTTCGTAGCAGTAATTCGCACAGTTTTATTCCCCATCAATATCGAAATGGTTATCTTCATATTTGCACATCACGTAATATCCCACGTGTCCAAGTTCAGCATCCAGCAGATCAATACCAGCCGCCTGGACCGGCCCAGAGGGGCGTCCAACCCACAACAGTTCCCGCATCCCCCTCCACCGAAGTATGAAAAAAATTTCCAATGCGACCTTGAGTCTCACGACCACCTCTGATAGTACCCACAATCATACTCAACCCATCCAACGTGTCATATCATCACAAGCACTGTTTAATTACGATTTAATTACAATCCAACTCATTTATAGTCTCCGGCATCATTAAGTGTATGCAGTGCGCCGCGCAGTGGTGCTGACGCAGAAGAGGGGAGACAAAACGAGACTTTCTATTCCGAAAATTGCTTTGGAAAAATATAAACAGGATATTTGTTTTGGTGAGGAGGTCTTTGACCGTGAGGACCTACTTATTTCAATTCACAACGAATCGCGGGGATTAGTATTCCAGGATCGAAGGAGATAAATAAACTTTGCCCGATTCTACCCGGTTTTTCTCTTTCCCATTTGGGTCGAAATTACGGCGGACTTTCAACTACTTCGCACGAATATTATTTGCGAATCTGTTCGAAAATTGTTTGAAAGACCACAGAATTTTCCAATATTTTTTCTATTTATTTTAATGAGACGAATTAAATTGTCTCATTGATTTATAATTATTTCAGTATTTTGCAACGAAAATTATTGTTTTACATATTCTAATATCAGTCGTTAGAGAAATAAGTAAACATTACAATTGATAATTCGTAGTAATTTTTCCGAAAATACAAAAATAGATTAACAGAACAAAAACAAAAGGTGGGTTTGTGGTGGGCAATTTTCAATTGCAATAGTGATATTTGTATTCCCATCATTCATATTCCTAAAGTCTGCTCTCTCCATTGAAAAATTGAAAAAAAATTGTGTAATCTATTCACTTATTATAATCGCCAAAGATCCCTTCGTGTCTTACATTTTATCTAATTTACTTGTAATTTTTACCAAAAGTATTGTCATCTTTACGAAGATTATTTAGTTTTTACTAGAATTTCTGCAAAAAAATGGAATACTCTAGAAGAAATTACATTTTACCGCAAAAGAATAGTTTTTTTGACATTTTCTCCTGGAGCCACTCATTCCCGACTTATTTACCGAAATATCCTGCCCCATTACTGAATTCCAAAATAATAATTCTCATCGTTTTACTCACAAGGAGCCTTGATCTTGGCAGCATTGCTGAGTCTGGCAGCCGAGGGCAGACTGATAGTTGTCTTAGCTTTTCCGTTGGCAGTCTCAGTGATGCCATTGGACGTCACAATCGATATATTACTCTGCTCCATGATGTCAGTGAGACAGGACTCGTCACGGTGTATCTGAAACGACAATCGGAAGATCGTTGTCACTCTCGTTACTCTGAGTATCAGAAATTTACAAAGTTCATATTGATCTCTTGATATCTATTCCATTGCCATTGATAACAGATGCAATCTGTGGTAGCTCACACTGATAATTATCGAATTATCATGCCAAGAATCGATTTATTTGCGATAGGGGATACTGATTTTAATCGCTGAATTGACGAAATTCCAGAGAATGAAAAAACAGTTTTTCTGATAAGAAAAATTTAACTCGATTAATAATCAGCATTCCACGTGATAATTCATGAAAGAAAAATTATTGCACTCAAACACTCACCAACAATAATTAACCGAAATTACTTTCACTTATTATTATATTTTTTTTTATAAACAAAGAGATTCAACACTCGATTACTAATTTTTACTGGTTTATTTAGTGACCGAATCACTGGAGAGTGAAATGAAAAATTAATTTAATCTCGTGGAAGTTAATAACATTGCCTGAAGGCTTTGAGTCTTCGCGTGGTTGGGAAGAGACTGAATTGCTTTGGAACGCGCACGCTCCTTCTATATGTAGAAAGCCCTCCACTACAGGCTGACTACTGCAGACCTGCCTCCCGTTATGCTTTTTCGAAATGCCAACGATTCACTAGCATCGGGTTTGCACCCCTTTGCACACGTGGTCCGACACGCTCGGGAAAAACAAAAATATTTTTGTTTTCGTCGACACCTACTTGCACTTTTATTCTTACACTAATTTGTGGGAGATAAAGGGATTTTTGGCAGGAATATATGTTCGCAGTTGGGGACACATTTTTCAGCGGATTTATTTTATTTGAGAACAATTCGGGAGAAATGGAGGAACAAAAATACATTTCGGTGATCACAGAGAGAAAAAAGTTGTGGTTTTCAGGGGCATATTGAGGATTGGCGATTGTGAAATTCAATGAGTGTGAAATTCAGAAGTTCAGGGATTTTGTCAATGATTTTCAGTGACATTACACTGTTAGAAAATTACTCTTGAAATTTCAAGTGAATCTCGATTTTCAGATGTATTCGACACTGAAAAACCCAATTTTCTTGAATTTTCAAGATGAATGAGAAATTTAGTGGCCGCTTTCATTTGAAATTGCATTCAACTTCACAACATCGAAACAACAAAACATCGTGTATCACTTATTTTCAGGCAAATGCCACTGATTTCTACACGAAGAATAAAGTTGGAGAAAAATTACCGAACAAGTCAAGTAATCGTGGAGCGAATTCGATTTTCAGTAGTTTTACATTCTGTGTCGGGGAAAAAGTGCGAGACTAATAGTGAATTTTTCTCCGTTGGCCCGGGAAGATTTACTGAACGTGACGGTAATTTGTGCCGAAACTGTAAAATTTACCCTGCATTCCATCAAAACTTATACCAGTGAATGTGAATGACTGCTCACCCCTGCGAGGAGGTTGGGGTAAAACGGACACTTTTGACTTTTTTTAAAATGTTAATAAGGGGTTGAAATGTTGATAAAATTTAAAAAATTTTTCTTTCAAAACAAAGAACAATTCTTTCCCTTTGTGACGAGCCTAAACTGAGCTCAATTGATCAATTTGTTTCTGAGTTATGAATAATAAATCCTTCCCTATATTTTTTTCTATAACAGAGAATGATTTTTTATCGAACGCGTTCGGTAAAATTTCACTTCCATTCGTCCTCAGGACCTTCAGATGGGCGCAAGAAAAAAAATACTCTACCGGTTTGGAAAATTTTACTGTACAAAAGGATAATTTTTGCATCTGTAGATGTTTTTTTTACCGAACAAATCGTAAATATCCTCCACAAACATGTATATTTTCATTTAATTATATTTCACTCCATGATTTCGTACAGTAAAATTTGCCACGATTTTCTAGGTAAATTTAACTTTTCTCTCCGTGTAGTTTTGACGAATCTATTACTGAATCTATTACTGAAATTTCAGTAATGAAAATCACTGATAATCAGGTTTATTTTAGTTATGTTCAGTATCGCTAACAATTGGTGATAGATTTCTCAAAATTCGTGATATGCTTCTGGAAATAAGAGATATGTTTTAAAAAATGACCTATTCCTGAAAATAAAAAATCTTTTTCTCAGTGATTAAACCCTGAAAAATATACAACAAAAATTGTCTATAGATGAGAACAGACGTCTGAACATCATCAGATTGTCTCCTTCACAGAAGAATGATTCATTTTCGAAAAATAAGTCTGACCGGAATTACCCATTGACCGGCAATAGCTGCCTTTCCCTACTCAGCACACTTGAAAATTCACTGAACAGTATAGAATGAAGAATAACTGAGGATTCCATGATATTCATTTTTCTCTGCGTAATTTTCGTGAAATTTTACAGAAACACAACTATTCTAGTCAAAATGCCACTTTTAGTACTGTGAATTTTCTGAAATGGAATATTTTTTTTAGAATTTCCCTTTTAGAATATTTTTATTCCTTCTGCCAAATATAACAAGCATTCTTTAATAGTTATCTTCTAATACTCAGGGCGCGTTTACACAGTTTAATAATATATAGCTTGATTTATCAATCAATTTTACCGCAAATGAATTTTCAGCAAAGAAAATCTTTTTCAAATTCGAAAACATAATTTTGCAAAATTGATTCTCGTTTCTCAATGTCAGAATGGGAGATCGTTTGTAGAGGGTTTAGAACACACGACACTCATCCAAATGACTTCATTTCCACAAATTTCGGTCGAGGTGACAACTATAAAGCTCGTCGGAAGTGAATAAGATTCGTTGGCTCTGCGTCTTCAGTTAATATTGCAGTTTCCAGCGACGAGTTCACTTATTATCATTCACTCTGCGCTTTCCTCATCATTAATTATTCAGCAATGCAGTGATATCGTCATAAACAGTATTGATGACAGAAAAAAAATTGAACTGGTGAATGTTTCGCAATACGCGACGATAAACCATTCCTCAAAAAAATGGTAATGAACTAGTTATCTCTGCACAGTTGAAAAAAAAATTGCAATTTCATGAAGAAGAGTGACTTTGAATTCGATTTGGGAAGCCAAATCTTATGAAATTTCAAGTTTCATCTGAAATTCAAGCAAACTCAGATAGTTTTAAATAGGAATAAGATAGAAATTTCAGAACTGACTTGAATTCTCTATTAAATATGGATATTTCTGCCAAACATAAGTTTTTCGCTTCCAAATTCACGTATAAAATGAAATTGTACATGTATGCTATGGTATTTTCAGCTAATTTTCACCGATATATCTGGGATAATTTTTATTATGGATTATTCTTCATGACTTTATTGAAAAGTCTCAAATATACTCACCGGATTTTTCGTAATTTTTCACAAATTTTTCATTAATCTTCATACTTTCCATTAATCTTCTAATCCAATTATAATTTTTCAAAGAAGAGACTTCCCAAAATTTCAATGGAAATGTCACCTGTTGAAAATTTTTATTTACGAAAATTTTCAACAGTGTAATATATTTAGAAAATTTCCACGTTCAGTATTTCAAGGAGAAAAAATCATGTAAATTTTCCCAAAGAAATGATTAATAAAAAGGGTCTGTCTTGAAATATTTGTATATTTTTTATCAGCATATAACATGAAATAATTAGAGGTTTTATTTTCATAATTTTGAGATCATTTAGCAATTGTTTATTTATAATACCACGAGAGCGTTAAAATTATTGGGTATTTTCTGACAGGTTTGTTGCAAACAAACGAAGAACTCAGGTGTCGGGAACCTTGAGGGAAATACCCGAATAATTTCGAGGCTCAAACATTATTCGGAAGATTATTTTTCTCTCAGAATCTCGGCCAAAAGAATCGTTCGCAAAACATTCTCCGTTGCTATAGACAATGGAGTACAATAAAAAATTATCAAATAATTACCGCTGTAAAACAGTGTGGGCTACACAAAATAACGCAGACGCAATGATTTTACGGGTCGAGACTCTGAGAGTAAAAATAATCGTCACAATTAATGCGGAATCAATTATTCTCCCACCTTTATACCCATAATTTTACCCTTGAAGAGGTACTAAACCCGTCGCAACGAAGAAACTAAAAATAATAACTTCATTTTTGCGTGAAAAATTATAGTTGAATGTATAATAAATCAACGAACTGAATAATTTTTGTGTATTAAACCACATCATAAAATTTTTAAGGTTTATGTTTCTCCAACATATAATTTTGGACATAGTAAATCAACTAATGCGTTTTGACGGTGTTCAAAATTGAGGTTTCAAGATGTTTTATAAAGATGAAATTTAAGTACTTAAATATCCCGGAATGAGGAAACAATTTCTAAGATGATGAATCACTTCCCTTCGTAAATTCAAGACGTTGGACTGCTCAATTCTTCAGAAAATATATTAGTGACATATTCATTCCATTGAAAGATGTACGTAAAAAACAGAAAGAAAAGTTTTCATTTTCACTGATTTTCAAGGATCTAACCCCAGCTATTGGGAATTCGCAATTTTGGAAGTCAACGAGTGCAAAATTCCGAAATTCTGTGATTTTGTCACCAATTTTTAGTGTCATTATTACTAATTTCTGGTGACATTGTCACTAATTTTCGGGAACCCATCTCTGATTTATATAAATCTCTCACCAAATAGCCAGTGATAGAGACAGAGAAAGAAAAATTCTGATTCTCCTAGATATGTCTCCAAGTTTCAGACATCTATTTCGAATTATTGGCGACGCTGGACACTGAGCAGAATGACCCTGATCATCAGTGATTTTTATGATTGAAATTTGATGATAGATCCCTGAAAATTAGAGATGAGTTCCTGAACATCAGTGATAGTACTTTGAAAATTAATGATGATATTCATAAAAATTAGTGCTTTTACAGGAAATTGGTGCTAATGTCACTGAATCATTGAATTTCAGAATCGCGAATTCCTAATAATTGGGGATGACTTTCTGAAAATCAGGAACATGTCTCTGGAAACCAGTGCACTGTTGAAAATAAAAATGAAATTTCATGGACAGTTGACTACTAATTTTCATAACAGTGACACTGAATGCGATTTAGGGGAAAAAAATATTGAAATTTCAGGTTTCACTAAATATTCAATAAACTTCTAGAATTTTAAGCAGCATAAAGACGAGAATTTCTTAATTTATTCAAATTTCCACTCTAATATGAATATTCAGCGCCAAATTACATTTAATTTTCAGTAAAATCTGAAATTTCATGATTTTTTCTGTCCTGAGAATTCAAAAATACATTTACTAGAATTTTCTGGGTTTCTATTCATTCTCAGGGAAAAATAGAACTGAAATTTATAATTCTCTTTGATTTTTCTACGAAATTCTGAAATTTCAATGACGCAATTCCGCGAAATTTCGGTAGTAATTAAATTCGATAAAAATTTCCAAAAAGTGTACCGGAAATTTCAGACAAAAATTTTCAATACTGTGACATGTTCCTGAATGTCAAAACTTTTTTTCTCTGTGAATAGTTAGTAGCGCGAGAGCATCCAGACGGCGAAGTAGAACGAAATTTAATGTGGGTCGGTCTGGGTCACGGTGATTCCGAGGTTAGCACAAGTGCATTCGCAACTGAAACGCATCTATCAAACTGCTGTATAGATATGGAATCGGATATGGCACCTCTCATCGCTGTAATTTACTTTCACTCTGACGCCCAAGTGGTATAATCACAACTTCAAATTGGAGACACGTGACGGGACGGAGTGCTGTTACTTTCGTCTATATTTAGAGCACGTGATGTTCATAATAGCTTCGTCTTGATCTTTCTTGCACTGAGTTGCATGAACTCAGGTCTTGTTTCTGAGATGGACAGTGAGAGTCATCAGCGATGGTCTTTGGTAATACTGCAGTGAGAAAAACAAACTTTTTTTAGAAGTAGGGGAGGGTGGAAAAAAGGAGATCGAAGGCGTGCTCCGCGTGCCTGACAATTCGATAGATTTTATATGATTCATCACACACAGAAAAACCTAAACGTAAATTACGTTTTGCTAAACGTAAATTACGTTTTGATAATTGCGCTTAACGTCAATATGATGTCTGGTGGCATTTTTCCGTCATGAAAATCGGAATTTAGGCCTTAAAAAAGCGTATTTTACGGTCAAAATAGAAACGTAAATTACGCCTAAACAAAGCATATTTTACGTTTAGCAAAACGTAATTTCGGTTTAGCAAAACGTAAATTATGCCTACACTGGTAAAAAAAAGTGAAATTTCATGGACAGTTGACTATCAATTTTCAGGACATTGACACTGAATGCGATTTAGGGGAAAAAAATAGAGAAATTTCAGGTTTCACTGAAAATTCAGTAAAATTACAGAATTTTAAGGGGCATAAACACGAGAATTCTAATTAGAAATGATCTCTGAACATCAATGACATGTTCCTGAAAACAAAAACATTTTGTCGTTTTGTTTTACCCCACACCCCATATTTTTCTTCCTAAACTTTCCATGCACATCTCAATAGATCCTATCAGGTCTCGATCATTATCAACCGATAGTCCGATAAAACTTCGCAAAACAACAGTTCCACGCGGCTTTCCATGACGTAAACTACTAGTCATTCGCACCTGTTTACGACATTATCAAATAATCCATTGACTTCAATTGGAAATTAATCGGCAGATACGGTTGAGTAGTCACGTGTTGACAGGAACACTTTTCAAAGCCCGTGAATTAGACAAAAGGCGCTTGAGCTGCTGCAAATGCCTCACACGTTCTTTATCGGAATTCGTCAGGAAAAGGACGTAGTTTGAAGTCGTTAATTTTTGTGACGCAATTTTCGCGTGCATATTTCAGAAAATTCCAATTCTCACGACGGAATAGGCGGTCGCACGAATGAATAAAAAATTCAATTCTTACGTGCTAAATAAATTGAATTCTGCCGGTCTAATTTTTGTTAATGGAATTCAGTTTTTTCTCTGAGTGCAGTGAAAAATATTAATGCCAGATGTTAATTTTCCGTTAAAGATGCACTGATCTCTTTATAAGATAAGATAGATAGATCCATAGGTATATAATGAGGGATCTCAAACTAAATGTCATTTAGAGAGCCCATTTATGTCGAGCAGGCAACTTCATGCGAAAAATAATGACACGGGGTATGCGATAATTCCATGGCTTTACTACTCAATTATGAATTTTATCGTTGATTATGAGACTTGTAAAAAATGAAAGTAAATATTGCTCCGCGGGGCATCTGATCAAAGAGATTGTTCTTCGGTGTTGAAAAAAATGAAATTTCATGCTCGGAGAGAAATATTCAATAAAAATTACGTATCTTTTCCGTTCAGTTGTTTTATATCGAAATATCTCGAAACTGCCTGACCGCTAATCCTTAATTCTGATTGGTCAATATGTGACACGAAGTTATTCACAAAAAAAAACACGCGGCATTTTCAAATTCTTCAGTGACATAATTTCAAATTCTTCCGTGGTAAATTTTTTTTTCATGTCATATATATATA
>NW_021680447.1:1489701-1505408 GCF_001412515.2 Diachasma alloeum | reverse complement strand
TTTTTTTTCACGTCATATATATATATATATATATATATATATATATATATATATATCACATGTATATATATCATCGGTGAAATTAATAAATTCTGTCCTTTTATGGAGACCGATCATTTTGAAAAATTGAAGATAATTAATTGAAAATGAAAAATTCTATACATATTCTTTTACTCTACTTCGCTATTCACTTCAATCATTAGGCGAATTCTCTTTGATTCATTATCAATATTTATAAAGTATTCATGAGAAATGAATTTCAACAAATGAATAGATCAGCGCGCGCGAGAGCGCGCGCGTAGATCCTGTCATATTAAAAAAAATAGTATATAAGTACCAGAAAATTTATATTTATTTTTAGAAGAAAAAAATCTTCATTTTATTCATTTTCATTCCGTGGAACATCTCTGAGATAGAAGATTTGGGTCAGATTATGGACATGCTATTCGAAATGGTGAGCATTAAATCTGTCGTCATCTTCATACGAGTTTAGGAACTGCATTTCCAATGTGGAGAAACTAATAAAAAAATATTAAAATGTATTATAAATGAATATGAGCCAGCTGTGATGATAACTTAGCTTAACTGAAGAGTCCTAATTTTCATGAAATAATTGAAATCAAATTCTCTATTTCCATTGATTTTTCCACAAAAATGTGAATTTTCAATGACGAAATGCCTTGAAATTTCAATGAAATTTTCACGTGACAAAAATTTCAAAAAAGTGTATTCGAAATTTCAGCATAAATTTGTTCCCAGTATTCATTACACGATACCGTTTTCCTATGATTTTTTTCTCTGTTTAGTGGAACAAGTAGGCAATCTCATAAATCGGAACATCATAACAAAAAATGACTAATTTGAAATGCGAAATACCCTCCGTCATGAAATTTCCACCCATCAGATTGAATTAGTCAAGTCATGTGTTTGAAACAATTGCTCGAATCAGAAGCCAACAGATCATTCTAAAGAACAAATTGCAGGATGGATACAAATGATGCCTCTAATCGCATAATTTACGATTCGCTTTGAACGTATAACAAGTTGTCGACACAGATTTTCGTCGAGCAACCCTGAAGAGCCACAACTGATAGTGAGCGGTGAAACCAGTGGCACACTGGGCTCCACTCGAAACAGTAATCAGACACTTCCTGCTTCGAGGTCGCGAACACCGATTCATAAAGACCATTGCCCAGTGAAATTTGGGCCTTGTCGTCTTTGAGTCAACATAACAATCAACCGACTGTTGCTACTAAAGAAAACAAATATTGAAATTTCATGGATTATCCACGGAGAAAATATAAAAATTTAACATAGCAGTGTGTATCATATGTAAAAATTTCAAAATTTTATTTATTTTAAACGAATTTCTGCCATATGACATTCCATTGTTACAATTCATCATAATAATTTTATAAGATTGAAAATGATTGTGTGAACCATACCGGAAAAAGTTGAAGATTCGATTCATATTAAATGACTTTTGCGATGTGATTCTTCATTTTACGATTTAATGCACGCTTAAAATAATTTTCAAGAATGTTGAAAACATTTTTTTACGAATTTTTACTATTGAACGACAAGAAAGACTCAAGTCATATGAATTTTCTAATATACTGAATTGTAATTTTTTTACAATTTAAAACTTCAGTTTAAACTCTCTCGCCTCCGACATTTCACTTGACAAAACACTGTTTTAAATTTGTCACTGAAATTCCCGGTCAGGGTTTTGGCAATTTCTACCAAGTAATATATCCGCCGAAATTTCAAGAAATTTCGTCACGACAAATTCATAATGTCATGAAGAAATCCGTGAGAACTGTAAATTTCAATTCAATTATTCTGGAAAATTAATGAAAAATCAGGAAAATTCAGAGACACCTCTCATTGAATTCCAGATTCCTCTGAATTATCAGAGAGTTCTTTGAAAAATTCGTGGAATTTCAATAACCTTAAAGGAATTTCTTAAAAATTCAGCGGAATTTCGCACTGAATATTCATTTTCATTTGAAAATGCATGTCAATTGTTCTTGAAAGCCGTTTACTTTCTCCCTTCAAATCAAGATGTCGAGACCCTAAAATGAGTTCCTTCCCTCCATCCACTGCGCAATGCACCTAGTCGCGGGTTCTGAGTCTCATAAATGCAATCCCTTTCCCCCGTTTTCACAATGAATATACGCAAAGCAAAATTATTAGCAAAAATGTTCAAAGATGATAAAGAAGAGTAAAAATGAGTTTTTCAACTAATTTTTGAATCAAGTTATGAATTTTCAATGACGAAATTTCAATGGAATTGTTTTTTGATGAAAATTTTCAAAAAATACCGGAAATATCAGTCAAAATTTTTTAAAAGCGGTTGAGGTGATCCTTCATAAACGATAACAATTACGTGATCCTAAATGAAGCGGAAGTCTGGATGATTCTCTTGATATCATCCCGTGTACTATCTAACGATTATAATATAATCAAATCACATTGTACAGCGAAATGACCAATCATCTGGTTACATCACATCATTTTGCATAACCGATTCATGCGTCTTTCACCCCGTCGAAGGATCCAAATCGAACGTTCACATCTTCACCTTTTCCTCATAATGTGAAAATTATATTGCGGTAAAACGCGTAAATGTAAGAGAGTCTTAGGAATCTCGTGATTTTAGTAATACCTAAACTCTAATCATTTATGAAATCAATAGCGAAGTGGTAAAACGATGCAAGTCAATTTTGACGTTTGACCAGTTTTCACTGAATATCTCGGAATCTAAGGGAGATAGCAAAATTATTGTTATAGCCTTTTTTATAGAGCCGATTGAGAGCTACAACAAATGCAATTACGAAAATTTCGCTATCTCCCTTGGATTCGGAAATATTCCTCAAAAACTCAACTGGGAGATAAGTCGACTTAAACCGTGTTACCACTTCGCTAATGAAATATTTACATCCATCGAAGACGGTAAACACGTATCAATGAATGGACGAATGTAAACATTCTACTTCTAATACTAGTGTCGGAAATAGTAACAGTATTTCCGAAGATAAGAGATCGCGCTGGCTCTGAACCTGTAATTCTCATCAACTTGTTTCCCTTTCTTCTCTTTTCATTGCAATTTAACGCATGTTTCCATGTGGGACGAAGTGCAGAAGTTGGAGACGAACCGCATGGGCCTCGGGCTATGTCCATCAAGGGGAATGTACTCAGTAAAAGCCGGCGTTAGATCGATTTTAAACGTACTGGAACACACGATTGTCGTTTGAATTGAATCAGGTAGACTGTTGAAAATTTTCGTCTGAATTTTCCGTGCCAAATTCCGGAAATTTTTATTGTGATCAAGTTCAACTTAAATTTCGGGAAATCTTGTCATTGAAAAATCAAATATTCCATTGATTTTCTGTTCGAATAATCTGGAAATCAATAAAATATTTAATGTTTCAGTTCAATTGCTCTGTAAAAATTCAGAAAAATCAGGAAAATTCAGGGAAAAATTGAAAATTCATGGCATTTTGTTTCTGAGTATTCATGTTCCATTGAAAATTCAATCAAGTTGTGAAATTTTCATCTCACTCCCACTGAAAACTCATAAATTTCCGTGAATTCTACTTAAAACATAAAATTTCATAACCATTTTTTCCCTAAATGCGATGGAATATCACTTTCATGAGATTTACTATAATATCTTCCATGAAATTCCAAAAAAAAATCTAACAGTGTAGTGAGAATACTCAAATCAAACGTGAATTTTCCTACGAACAATATAATATATTTACACCGGATATGGCATAGGAAGAGATAAGCACGAGGAAGACATATAATAGCTTCGGAGGGACCCTCCGACCAAGTACGCTGAATAGTTGCTACACAATGCCACGAAGTCGATGATTCCAACGTCCGGAGCTCGTTTTTGCAAAAATGCAGCAAAAAATTGATGATTTCGCGTTCGAACGATCGTTGACATTTCTAAACGGACTGTTTTAAACACTTTTCCTTCGCTACTAACTTCCCAGAGACTCATTGGACCATGTAAATGTCCAATAGTTGGTGCTCAATCCCAAGAAGTCGATGTTTTTGATATCAGAGCCCTGTTTTTGCAGATACAGATATGAAATATAAAACTATCAGTTCTTCTTTCTCAAAAAACTGTCAGGATTTTTTGTTCTCAAAACTGCCAGGATTTGTTCCGCATTATCGACTTTCTAATGATTTCTCGAATTATTAACTGGAGAGGAAGGAATATTCTCCTGCGCTTCAAAGAAAAACCTACCATAGCCTTTGACTCTATCAAAAACCCCAGCAAAAAATTTAGCTAACACTCCAAATTATTGCTTTTTCTATATAAAAATAGACCTCAAAAATGTCGTTTGAGAAACAATTTTCGTTTCCTTAAAACATCGAAAATAAGAAAATTGAAAAAATAATTATAAAAAAGGGAAGAAAAAAATTTTTTTTAAGCACCTATATTATTATGTTATCAAACCATTAAAAAATTAAATTTAAAATAATCAATAAACTCGAGAGCTTCTGCAAGCTAAAGTTTATACATTTAAGAAAATAATGCTCATAGAACTTTTTTTTTATACTAGCTTTTCAGGTTTGTGCATATGTAAATAATGACGGTTTGTTGAATAAAAAACCTGGTTAAGCAAAAAAAACAGAAAGGTCGCTGCCTCATGCGCGCAAGGTTCCGAGTTCAAACCCTGGTCGGGTAGAAAGGTGAGATCTAACCGTTTAAAGTCTTCATCATCATCGCAATATACTCAACCGAGTCGAAGCGATGTAAAATAACAATAAAAAATAAAATTTCCCTTTACACACCAGTGTTAAAAAAATCCTTGCGCAGCAAGGAAAAAATTATTGAAGCACCATAATTTTTCTGGTGCCCCACGAGAATTTTTCTGATGCTACACAATGTTTCCACGTATACGGATTGTCACTCATTCACGGTGCACATGAATTTATCTAGAAAATTTTTCTCGGTGTAATTAATTGCATTTCGCAACTTCAATACAAAACTAAGTCGATCCGTTTATTTTCTTCATGTCCTCCATTAACAGTCCACGCTGCTCGCTGCATTCAAGTCACCAGTGCATCTCCGAACATATAAACCAACTCTCAAATTGTCCGTAAACGAGAAACTTAGGCAGATGTACATTCCCTTAACCAGACGTGTTACGAAATCAGGTGAGGAGAAAGGAATCACATGACACAAAATTGTTGCGTTAAAAAGTCCTGGGTTATTTATGCTGGGCAATAGGAAAGTGCAGTCTAGACATTCCTTTTACCCAATGTCCAATTGCCATTCGACGATCATAAAGAAATATTTCATTTCCTCGCAGTGGTAATTTCTAAGAATTTTTCACAATGAGATGGAATTCAACAAAGTGCTGGCGTAATAGGTATTTAAAGCATTTGTTCGTAATTTTGTAAGTGTTCTATTAGCGGAAATATTTGCGGAATTTTATGCGCGGTAATGTCTCACTTCAGACGTCAATTTCATAAAGATCCTTTTCAAATGTTGACCCCCGCAATTTCGTACGAAATTTCATTTCATTGTACAATTTTTTTAAAGAAAAAAATATTCAATGAAAAAGAGGAGAATTGCAATGAAATTTTAAGCAATTCCGTAATTAAAAATTCATAATATGATGACAAAATCAATTGAGACTGTACAGTGTACACTGAACAAAAAACGAACAAGTTCTCAAAAAAATCGCTAGTTGTAAATTACCAAAAAATAAATTATTTGATTCGAATTTGAACGTCTCAAACATGAATAATTTCTCTGCTTTCAACAATAACAAAATATGTGGCTCAAGAGGCAGATCATTCACACGAGGTAGTGTCTTTCCAGGATGAAAACATCTCTTATAGAGAGAAATTCATCAAGAAATATTTTATTCTTAAGTTACAAGATTGCTATCATGTCTTCATTATTATTTCATTTAAGGATTCATTTCTTGTCTGTGATTATTGAATTCTCCAAAGGAAAAACTACTATCCCTTGTTTCGCATAAAACGAACATTTTTTGGTTCAAACAGGACTCTTTTGAGAAAATATTTTTTGTTATCTCAGTGTAAATTTTAGTTTAATTAGTCCATGAAATCAATAAAAATCAGGAATATGGCGGTAAATTCCGGGAAGTTGTGGTAAATTTGACTAGACGAAAGGTAATTCTGGAGCGAAACGTAGTTCAATGAAAAAAAACCTGTTTGTGGAGGATATTTTATCGATCACTTGATCTGTTCAATAATTTTACTTGATTTATTTAATTAATTTTTCAATTAATTAAAAATTCTACGTAATTTAGTATTCAATATTCTTTTTTTGATTCTCAAAAATTTGGAATCCCCCAAACAAGTAATTAATAATCTAAAGAGTCATCTCTAATTAATTTGATTCGAATAAAATTTCATTTTAATAATTACATTTTTCATCAAATTATCTGCACCAAAGTCTCCGGCAGTAATTTCTGAATAAATAAAAATAAAAATCCGTGTATTCTGAATGTCTATCAAGAATCAAGTCCACCTCTGCCTCAAATTCCATCGCAAATCCGTTTGTCCTCACTGACAAATGTTTTGAATGTTTAAAAATAATTTCGATGTTTTCCGAGGAAATATCAATTCTGGCAACGACTCGGAAATCTAATAATAAGCGAGGGGGGCTCGTCTGCGAATTTATCAGTATTCAAATTGTTTTTCCTCGCTCTCTTGCCAACATCGACTTACCCTTGAAACCATTCTTGAATCGCGGGCTACTCCAGGGCGATCGTTACCTCGACTTTCAAACGCAACTTGATCGATACAACTCGAGCAGTCACGACAGTTGTTGAGGGTGCAACGTAACTATCCCAACTGGGTGGAAATAGATCAGTGAAATTGGAGCAGTCGCCCACGTTTCAAACTGCTTTTACTTTTTTATGTTGGCTAAAGTGGAGAGTTCCGGCGCATGATCCCCTGGGGTTGACTTTCTCATGTTTTTTTTGGGGGGAATAATTGTTACATATCGATTATTTTCCCTTATTTCCGTTATGAATTACTTTTATACCAATATTGTGTGACTAAATCTGTACTAGTTTAGACAGTTATTTTCGTAACTAAACAGAAATTACACTAAAAAAATTTATGTTTGAGCAGTAGAAAAATAGTCGTACCCAGTATCGAAGGATTTCTGGGGGAAAAGGCACAATTTGAAAAAGAAAAACTGGGTGTATCACACCCAGAAAAATGGTTTATTTGAATTAAATAAACTTTATTGCTTTTGAATACAACTGTTAAAAATTTTCGTCTGAATTTCCCGTGTCAAATTCCGGAAATTTTTATCATATCCAAGTTGCACACGATTTCGTAATTTTTCACAGGAGACTCAGGTAACAATTACGGAACGCTCTGGAAAAATTTCCGTGACAGTTCCGTAAAATTTCCTGCAACCACATTTCGCTCCGGAATTACGGAAAACATACGTAATTTTTATTGAACTAGCGAATGGGCGCTTCGCGCCCTTCGCTAGATTATATTATATTATAATAATTTATCAGCCCGGCCGGGTAGAATGGTACGATCTAACCATTTAAAGTCTTGATCATCATCGCAGTATACCCTAACCGGGTCGAAGCGATGTAAAATAACGATAAAAAAAAATACTAATTTATTTTATTGTTTTCTTTCCAATTCTTCTTTGCCGGTTAGATTAAATTAAATTTATTGGATTCTATTCCCATTGTAGTATATAAACTGTGGGAACAGTTTTTCTCCTTTTCAAATGAAGAGATTTTTATAATAAATAATAAGGAGATTATTGATACTTTTTGTTGGCATGATGATCGATTCGCAAGAAAATAAAAATTTCGATTTTTCAATGTCTCCGGGAAGTTTTAAAATTGATATATTTTTTCAAGTAATAGAAGAATACCCATCAATTCTATTTCTATCCTCACATTTTGATAGAATACATAAAAGAACAGCAAAGAATAAAAATCGGAGATGAAAAATTTTATCGGATTAATATAATGTAATATTTCTCTCCGTGTACTGAAATGTCAGGAAATTTTGTCATTGAAAAATCAAATATTGCATTAGTTTTCTGTTTAAATGATCTGAAATTCAATTGAAAGTTCAATTATTTTATGAAAATTCAGAAAAATCACGAAAAATTGAAAATTTATGTCATTTTGTTCCTGAATATTCATGTGCCACTTGGAAGACGGAATCCCTCGGAACTTCATAGTACGAGAAAAATAAATTTTGAATGGTTTTATATTTAGACTAATCACTTCCCAATTCTCGTCACGAATAACTCAATCCCATTCTGCAAATTGATCGACGAATATCAGTCACGTGCAGTGCTCAGTAACTCGTATCAATTACTGCCGAGCCAGAGTGGACTTTCATCGTGCGCACGAGACCTCGGTCTCGCTCAATGGGGACTCTGAGAATGTCCGACGATCGGTGAAAGGACGCACTAGGAAGTCGAAAGGAAGATTAAGTGCGTTCACTATTGTCTCTTGTTTCGAGTCCCAAAGGGCAAACCAGAGACAAAAGAATGAATCAACGATGAGTTTCAGACGAATAGAGTAATCTTGACCTCTTTCGCAGGACATTCCCTCGGAGAACACAATCCAAGCATTTTCATTTTCTTTTTTACTTTTAATTCTTCAAAATTTCGTATGAAAAAGAGAAAAATTTGAAATGAAGGATAAATTTCTAAAGGATACAAATTCCTCTTATATGGGGTCAATGACCCCATTTGATCGATCGAAATTTTTTTTATCAATTTTATTTAAAAAACGATCCATTTTGCCTCTACACCAGTTGTTTCAAAAATTCTCAACAACTCTGAAAGAAAATAGTTCCGAAAGAAAATGTATGGATTTAGGGCGCTATTTAATTTTTCGAGAGATTTTCAAAAAACGAAAGTGATCATGGATTAAGGCCCTTTCGGCAATAGGAGCCGAGAAAATGTGGGAATCAACTTGTGGGCTTCCCGTAGGGTAAATGAAGATTGTGAATTTCCTCAGAAATTGAATGAATTTGGATTCAGGAGGCTAGGTCCTTTAGTTTTCGAGAAATCCTCAAAAAAACGAAATTGACCTACAAACTAATGTGGATTTTAGCTAAAAGTTAGTGTGGATTTTGGCATAAATGTTAATATGGATTTCAGTTAAAAGTCTATGTGGATATCAGCTATAAATTAGTGTGGATTCTAGCTAAAAGTAAATGTGAACTTTAAAATGTTAATGTGAATTTTACTTGAAAGTTAATATGAAAAATTAACGTGGGATTTCGCTAAAAGTTAATGTGAACTTGAGCTAAAAGTTTAACTGAAAAATGACCTCTGAGCACTTCCAAGTAGCTTGAAAAGTCGTAAATGTTGTCAGCACTTGGATGCAATTGGATTTAGGACGCTAGGCCATTAGTTGCCGAGGAATTATCAAAAAATCGAAGTGGTCACGGATTGACGTTCTTTTTCTCTACGATCCACGGGAGAGAAATGCAAAAAGCGTCACAATTAACTTCCGGGCATTCCCGGAAAGGAACTGAACACATCGTAAATTTCCTCAGGAATTGAATGCCATTGGAAATTTTCAAAAAAGGAAAATTGATGATAAATTAATTGAGTTAAAAGTGGATGCGAATTTTAGCTAAAAGTTAACGTTTGTATTAACTAAAAGTCCACATCGGATATTAGCTACAAATTAATGTATATTTTAGTTAAAAAGCGACCTCTGACGATTCTGCAAGTACTTTCAAAAATTATAATTTCATCAGAAATTAAATCCAATTGGATTTAGAACGCTCGCTCCTTCAGTTTTCGAGAAATCCTCAAAAAACGGAAGTGATCATCCTTTTATTTTTTTTTTGCTCTACAGGCCATAGAAGCCGAGACAAATACAAACAAGTGGACAATTGCATTTTTTATTAATGAGTATAGCCATTGTCGCCAATAAATTAGCAATTGGTTTAAGAAAGACTTCTCTATTTTTTTTACACTGTTCTTCTACTATTTTTTCCTTCCTCTATTTCATGTCATAGTATTTACGTTTAGGCTTTACTGTGCAGTTTCGTGTCATCTGATCATACTTCTAAAAAAATCCTCCCCTCAGTAATACACTCAATAAATAAGAATAGCTGACCTGAATGTCAGCCACCCCGATCAATGTATACATGAAAAATTCAATCCGAAAGCGCAACCGAACTGCCGTCCAATTGCTTGGACCCACTATTGTTGATATCAATTCACGTGTCGATGCGTATCACGCGATGATTCAAATATATTCCTCTTCCTCCAGAGGCGTCAAAGGCTATGTAATTGAGCACGAATTTATTTCTATACATGTCACACGTGCTGCAGTCACGAGTTTACTAAATGAGATTGATTCTTTTCAAGTACTCAGACGACCCGATTTTAAAGAGCAATGAACTATTGGGTTCTAAAAAAGATCATCGTTTATTCATCATCAACGTTTAGTAACAGTAGTGTTGTGATTAAATCTGTCAATAGGTAGACGGTTGAGGGGAATTTGAGGTGCGTCGAAAGATCAAAAATAGATGAATCATCTAAACGAGTCGATAATAGGTCTACACCTGATAAAATATGTAAACCATTCGAAAGAAATTAATTCAGTAGCGAAGTGGTAAAACGGTTTAAGTCGATTTTGACTATTTGCCAATTTTCAATGAATATCTCAGAATCTAAGGGAGATAGCGAAATTTTTGACAAAACCTTTTTCTATAGCACTCAATTCGCTCTACAAAAACGTCTGTTTGAAACGCAACAAATATTTCACTATCAAAATTACCGGGCTCAACGAAAAATCTCGAAGGACTTCAGGACCTTTCGGGTTCACGTGCAAATCACGAAGCAAATCGCCAAATTTGAATTTTCAGTAGTATCAATCTATTCCTCAAAGAGTATATATCGGTTAGTCAGAGAGTCACCTAAACTGATAGAACGGATTAGTTATTGTTAATTAATGGATTTTGGTTGGAGGTTAGGGTCTATTCGGTCCCACCAAATGTTCATTCGTTAATAGTTAACGAATGTATATTTGAGGCTTGTTTGACTTGACTTTCGCCATTCAAGTGAACCATTCGTTAACTATTAACGAATATTCATTTGGTCATATTCAACTCTACCATTCGTTAATAGTTAACGAATCTCGTTTGGAATAAATGAATCATTCTATCAGTGTATACAGTACAGTTTCAAAGTCACCGAGTATCGAGTAGATGACCGTGGTATATTGAGTCTAGCACTCCATGTAGCGTCTCTATTTCGTTGATTTATCTATTTATTTCGATTTAATCGTCAATTATTTGAGTCAATTATCAAGTTTATTATCAACAGATTATCTAGTGCAGTGTAAAGACTGTTATCAAATTGACATTGAGACATTCAACGATTCGTGTATCCCTAAAATCAAGAGGCGTGGCTTGCGCCACAAATAAAGTACATCACCAATGTTTTTTGTAATCCACGTGGTCTTTAATTTTCACCCTTTCCAAAACACTTCCCCCCAATCCGCCTTAACATCATAGCCGCGATCTCTAACAAGGTTGTTGGAATTCATGCCTGAATACAAAAATTAATTTCTTAGTTTAGTTAAATATTTTCTCTTTTCCACCCAAACACTCAGGGTGACATTTATGGCTTTTCTTAGAAAATAGAGACGTGAAGAAAAACAGTCCTCATGGTGAGTCACAAAGGAGAGGCTGAAGAAAATTGAAACAAGGGCCTTTTGTCAAATGGGTCCAGAGAGTGAAAACTCTCATGACTTTTAGTTAGTCGTCCTAGAGACTTCGTTGGAGAAAGATATACCTTCTGCGTGCGATCATTAAAGAGTTTTACTTTGAAGAATAAAACTAATGTGTTTTTATTGAGTATTCCTACACATAATCCAATAAAGGTAATTACAAAAATTTCGTTATCTGCCTTAGAGTCAGAGATATTCCTCAAAAACTCAGATGAGAGCTAAATCGACGTAGACTGTCGAACCACTTCGCTACTGAATTGAAGGGGAAACAATGAAGGAATAAATGATAAAATGACGAGAAAGTGTGGCAACAAATGTAAAGAATTCGTCTCGGATTGATTTCAAATCTTTGTTTCGTGTGATCTGTCTCAGACGGAGGTTCATATTTGTTCCGTCCTTGACACCACAAACGGTGGAAATGAACTCGGGTGAGGAATCGTCTCTGATGACAGACCGTTTTGCGGAAGTCATCGAGGAGGATGTTTTCCACATTGTATGGTAAACCTCGAGGACACGATGAAACCTCTGGATTTGAATTCACAATGGTTTCCTTGTTCCATGGGTTCACATACAATTTTTTTACGACAGGAAGTCGTACATCATTATAATCATGTTGGTGGTAGCAATTCCGGGTTTTCGGTGGAATCATTCGGGCATTCTCATATTTTCTTGCATTGTAGATCGCTGTAATGAATTTTTGATGATGTGGGCACTGAATTTTTGTCATCAAAATCACGCAAAAAAAGATAATGCTTGTCTATCACGACATTTCTTAATTGATTGGAGAGTTTGGGGGAAAATGGGACATTTGGGACGGGAAAATATTGTAACGTATTGCCTTCTCCTTATTCGAATTACAAAAAGAGAAGATTTGTATGCATTCCCTGGAAACAATCGTCACTTGTAAGAAAGAGAAGAAGACTTCACTTTAGTCGGAATTCTCTCCGAACTGATACGTCTCTTTAATTCTGTAATAATGAAATCGTCGCTTGGTTGTAAGTTTGACCTTTGGTTATTTATACGAAATTAACGTTAGGGCACGGAGAGTAATCTTTATAAAGATTCTAGTGCTAGTACAGGAAAAAATTCCAATTCACCGGTTATGAAAACTTCTAGTGTTGTTAAGGTAAAAATTTCTCGGGATTTTCGATAAAATTTTCGGCGATTCCTATAGAAATTTTCGGTATCGTACTTTTTGGCAGGGGATTCAGGTAAAAATTACAAAACGCTATGGAAAAATTCCGTGACAGTTCCGTAAAATTTCCTACAACCACATTCCGCTCCTAAATTATAGAAAAGATGCGTAATTTTTATTGATTATTTTTCTCACTCGGATTTCAGCCAATCAGAGCGCAGTATTTGAGGCTGTCAAACAGTTTTATTTCGGAAATTTCTAAAAAATTTCAAATACCACTCGTGCTTCAAAATTAATCGGATATTTTCCGATAGCTTCGTTGCCTAGGAACGATTGTGTCAAATTCTGCAGGGTTAAAATCCCGAGTACGAAGCACGAGGGATTTTTCTGCAAAATTCGACACACTCGTTCCGAGGCAGGGAAGCTATCGGAAAATATCCGATAATTTTTCCAGGGGGAACGTCGACTTTCGCCAAAATCGATTTTTTTAGCTGGGTGAACGTTGATGCCAACTATTTAAGCGACGGGCTATTCAGAACTCTCAAAAGTATGTGGAAAAAGTGAAAAATGAAAAAAAAAAAATTTTCACCCGGAGCCAAAGTGTCAGATCTTGGATTTTTTCAGGGGGAAATTCGGTCAAAGGGTCACGAGGGCCAAAGTGTCAGATCTTGGATTTTTCCAGGGGGAAAGTCGACTTTCGCCAAAATTGAATTTTTTAGCCGAGTGAACGTTGATTCTAACTATTTAAGNAAATTTTTTTTTTTTCACCGGGGGCCAAAGTGTCAGATCTTAGATTTTTTTCATGGGGAAGGTCGGTCAAAGGGTCACGAGGGCCAAAGTGTCAGATTTTCAGTTTTTCCAGGGGGAAAGTCGACTTTCACCAAAATCGAATTTTTTCGTCAAGTGAAGGTTGATTCTGTATTTATTGGCCCCTTTCATGCCAATGAAGCCCTCGGAGGCGCCAGCAATATCGAAATATTTTTTTTTTTCACCCGGTGCCAAAGTCTCAGATCTTGAATTTCTTCCGGAGGAAAGTCGACTTTCGCCAAAATCGAATTTTTTCGCCAAGTGAATGTTGATTCCGTATTTATTGACTCTTCCAATGTCAATGACACCCTCGGAGGCGCCAGAAATGTCGAAATAAAAAATTTTTATTTTCACTTCGAACAAGGGTCAGACTTGTTAACAATTCCATTTTTTATTTAGACAACGCATGCAAACGGAGGGGCAAGGGTGGCTAGAATAGATTTTGCAACCTTCTCCCCTTGTTGAGTAAAAATTTCAAGTCTCCACATACATGCGTCTTCCCTCCACCCTCTCGTGTCGATTTTCGAGATTAAAAACAATACAATAAATTAAAACAAAAACAATGATTGCATTTTTTATTTCAAGAACGCATGCGCAAAGATGGATATGAACCCGGATTTAATATAGGCCCATAGAATTGCGGGGACCGGCAAGGATTTGGAAAGTCTGAATACAAGTCTTGCTTACACCTAACTAGTGCTGAAATGGAACATAACCAGAGGTAGAAAGGTCTCGCAAGCACTTGGGACGAGCCTTCCCAAGCCCTATCCAGTTCTGAACGGAAAGACCTAAGTAGAACTAGTCAGGTCTAATCATTCGACTCGGGATATCATGATCATCATCACTTGAGCATAAATACCCATTTAACTGTCATCAATTAATTTTGGCCGTGACTATTCGCACCATTGCGTGAATCACTTCCGTACACTCCATACACTCCACGCATGCGTGAAGTTTGTGTGTTTCACGCAGCCGAATTTTCATACTGCTGTGTATTTCACGCAGTTGAAGTTTTATACACCTGTGTGTTTCACGCAGATGCATTTTTATACACCGGTGTGTTTCACGCAGTTGTATTTTTATACACCTGTGTTTCACGCAGTTGCATTTTTATATGGCTGTGTGTTTCACGCAGTTGAAGTTTTATACACCTGTGTGTTTCACGCAGATGCATTTTTATACACCGGTGTGTTTCACGCAGTTGTATTTTTATACACCTGTGTTTCACGCAGTTGCATTTTTATATGGCTGTGTGTTTCACGCAGTTGAAGTTTTATACACCTGTGTGTTTCACGCAGATGCATTTTTATACACCGGTGTGTTTCACGCAGTTGTATTTTTATACACCTGTGTTTCACGCAGTTGCATTTTTATATGGCTGTGTGTTTCACGCAGTTGAAGTTTTATACACCTGTGTGTTTCACGCAGATGCATTTTTATACACCGGTGTGTTTCACGCAGTTGTATTTTTATACACCTGTGTTTCACGCAGTTGCATTTTTATATGGCTGTGTGTTTCACGCAGTTGAAGTTTTATACACCTGTGTGTTTCACGCAGATGCATTTTTATACACCGGTGTGTTTCACGCAGTTGTATTTTTATACACCTGTGTTTCACGCAGTTGCATTTTTATATGGCTGTGTGTTTCACGCAGTTGAAGTTTTATACACCTGTGTGTTTCACGCAGATGCATTTTTATACACCGGTGTGTTTCACGCAGTTGTATTTTTATACACCTGTGTTTCACGCAGTTGCATTTTTATATGGCTGTGTGTTTCACGCAGTTGAAGTTTTATACACCTGTGTGTTTATACACACAGGAGTGTGAAATACACAGGAGTATCTGAATACGACCGCGTGAAACACACAGGTGTATAAAAATACAACTGCGTGAAACACACAGCCATATAAAAATGCAACTGCGTGAAACACACAAGTGTATAAAAATACATCTGCGTGAAACACACAGGCGTATAAAAATACAACTGCGTGAAACACACAGGCGTATAAAAAT